>NC_135479.1:127786177-127941190 GCF_052094955.1 Ictidomys tridecemlineatus
TGCTCACAAGGGACCTATTCACCATATCCCAACTCTACACAGGAATTTGTGCTAATAGGACCATGGCAACTGAGTGCTACAAAGTGCTCATTAGCCACATGTCCCTCCTGTCCACCAGGGTTAAAGCATCTCTCACCTGTGGAATATAATGCCAACTATGCCAATTATCATGCAGGGGCTCAGACCCAGGAAACAGGTTTAGCAGGTAGAAAAAGATATAAGACATGGTGGGAATATTGGTCATCATTTATTCAGATGCAGCCATAGCCATTAGCCAGCTTCAGCTTCAGCCCCTAGCCAGTTCCTTTTTAGCCCCTCCTCACAACCATTTCCATAGGCCCTTTTTATATGCACTTTATACAAAGAAGTCACACTGCCAACAGGTTACATAAGGGGTTGGGGTACATGTGTTGCTCCCTGCGACAAGGGTACGTGTTTGACAGGCAAGACCAGCCTGTTGTCTCCAAGGGACTGAGCGACAGGGTAAGGGTCACAGCCCAGTCCCCACCCCAAGATTGGGAAGAAACCACACTGAGCCAGGAGTTATGTCTGCCATGAAGGCGCAGCAAATTTCAATTTTATTGTGTCAGGGACAAGGTTATATAGTGATAGAAGGTGGGAGTAAGGAGAGAAAGTATCAAGAACCAATAGGGGGCAGTTAGGTTATTAACACTAGAGGCCTAGGCAGATTTCAGGTTAAACAGGTGGGGCTAAGGTCCAAAGCCCATGCGTGCAAGCTAAAAGCCTGTGTTCACCAATCCAGCCAGGTCACTTATAGGGAAATGCTCTGGAAGAACCCATGAGGCCACCTCAGCCAACACCCAATAATGGCCACAGTACCAAAGGAGGTAAAAGGTTCCAACATACATGCTCACAAGTTCATGTTTATGACCTTGAGCCTATACCCTAAATCTGTTTCCTGGGTCAGAGTCCCTGCACAACAGCACGGCACAACTAAAAACATGACTGTCTGCTTTGCAGCTTCATTACCTAGCTGGTGAACTGTCTGTGGACAGGAAAGAGGTGTGGTCCAAACTGACTGAGATCAGACACTGATGTTTTAATTTCTGTTTTACTTTTGTCTTTTTAAAGTTAATCAGACATTTGTTTACCTAAAGTACAGGTATGGGAGTGGCTTCATAGAAATAATTTATGTAATCCCCTGCACACACACACACATGCATACTTGACTAGTTTGGTGATAAGCATCAGTAATTTCCACCCATCCTCACTGACCTGAGCATAGTAGAGACATGAAAAATCCTCACTTGTCTCTGACAAAGAAGATCTGGTTCTGTTTGGCAACTGTGCACTAAGTCATTTATCTACCATTGACCATTTTGGGATTTCAAAATTTAACTCTGGCTCCTAATATTATGAGCCAAGCTATCTGGGCAATGACCAAACAGACTCCATCTTGCCCTGAGACTCCACATCATGTAAGAAATGCTTTTCCCATGGAAAGCCCACCTCTGTACCCATCAACAGTTGCTGAGCATAGCATGTTTGGCAACACAAAATGGCAATTCTTATACAATGTAAAAACGTTCTCTCTTTGGTTCTTATTTTTTTCTTGGACAATGTCTGAGATTGATTGTGTAGATGTTAGTAACCATTCTTTAAATAGTACTCACCTAGGGATATTTTTGCCCATTCTCTTTTCTGCTTATGATTTTAGAACTCATGACATTTGTTTATGGTTTTGGATCATAGCAACAGCCACTTATGCCTTAATATGGTTTTGGACTATAAAAGAGTGTATTAAAACCCTGAGAGGGGGTCAAATTGTGTAGACTTGCTGCCTACCTTTTAGCCCACCAGATGGTGGATCCAGAATGCTGGCTGGTGAATAAAGTTTCCACATCCTGGTTTAAGATAGACTCAGTGATTTATAGTAATCTCTCCTTAACACTGATGACTTTTGAGAAGTTGAATAGCTGCTAGAAGTTAAAAAATATTCAACAGTTCAGTAATGTGCTGTGAAGCTTAGCACTTTGGTGTTTTTTTTTCCTATGAGTAATACACTTATATGTGAAAAGAATTTTTAATTATTATACTATTACTAATTGATTAATTGATTATACAGCTATTGTAAAAACAAAGAGTAGAGATCCATTTTAGCCCCCAAAAGAAAATAAAATAAAAAAGAAACTCTGTGTGTGCGTGTGTGTGTGTGCGCGCGCGTGTGTGCGCAGAGATGTAGCTCAGTGGCAGAGTGCTTCCCTATCATGCAAGACACTCTGTGTTCAATCCCAGCAGCAAGAGTGAAAACAGTGAATGGTGAACAAAACACCTGTGTACTGAGCACAACCAGCATGTTCTTAAGGTCGTAAGTGTTCTGTATATGCTGCTGAATTTAATTGAAAAATCATTAAGTGCAAGAGAAAAACAATTATTTATAAATAAATTGCTTGAGTTTATTGGACTTACAGAGCTTGTGAGCTCAAAAAATAGTTGTGAGAAACTGGATTTGCAGGTCCACATACCTGTAGTCCCAGCTACTTTGGAAGTTGAGGCAGGAGGATCCGTTGAGTTTAAGAGTTGGAGGCAAGTCTGAGCAATACACTGAGACCCTCTTTCAAGGATATACTTTTAAAAAGACATTCATGTAAAACCTTGGAGATGTGTGATTTTGCCTTGGTCCCCTTTCCTCTCAGTTGGGTGACCATGGGAGCATATATGATCAGCATGGATACAGCCACTCTGAAGTTGACTCTTTCCTTAAGAGCACATGCTTAACTTCATAATCCTTAGCCCACCTACCCCAGATTATTTCAACCAGTTGGTGAAAGTGTCTTGGATGATTAACCCTTAAATCCCATGGGTGAGAATCAGAAAGCTGGGACACAGGAGGATTACATCTTTAACCTGGGTCTACTTATATTTTCATCATTTTACATTTATTGCTAAAATGTGGATAAAATTTTCAAGAAATCCTTTAAAGGAAAAATTAAGCAACATTATCTGTTGAACAAATATAAAGGAAACACCAGGTCCAGACATGGTGCTAGGTCCGTTTCACTAAAATGGTGAGTTGAAAATAGGTTTAGTCTCTCATCATTTACAATCTAGTAGAGGAGACATCTAGATCAAATGAGATTATTAGCATTGGGTAATACACTTATATGGATATTACCAAATTAGAATCCCATCACTCATTTAATGCATATTATTTCACAGGATCACTGTCTAAAAATGCAATGGGAAAAAGGATTTGACAAAATACAGCACACCTTCATGTTCAAAATGCTAGAAAACCCAGGGATAGTAGGAACACACTTCAACATTGTAAAAGCTATATATGCTAAACCCAAGACTAGCATCATTCTAAATGGAGAAAAATTGAAAGTATTCCTGCTAAAAACTGGAACATGAATGTTCTCTTTTACCACTTCTATTCAACATCATCTTTGAAACTCTAGCCAGAGCAATTAACAAAAGAGATACATTAAAGGGATACAAATAGAAAAAAAAGAGATCAAACTATCACTATTTGCTGATAACATGATTCTATATCTAGAAGATCCAAAAAATTCCAACAGACAACTTCTAGAACTAATAAATGAATTCTGCCAAGTAGCAGGATATCAAATTAACACCCATAAATCAAATGCATTCTTATATGTCAACAATGAGTTCACTAAAGGAGAAATTAGAAAAAACTACTCCATTCACAATAGCCTCAAAAATAAAATACCTGGGAATCAATCTAACAAAAGAGGTGAAAGACCTCTACAATGAAAACTACAAAACACTAAAGAAAGAAATTGAAGAAAACCTCAGAAGATGGAAAGATCTCCCATGCTCCTGTATAGGCAGAATTAATATTGTCAAAATGGTCATACTACCACAAAGTGTTATACAGATTTAATGCAATTCCTATGAAAATCCCAATGACATTCTTCATAGAAATAGAAAAAGCAATCATAAAATTTATTTGGAAAAATGAGAGACACAGAATAGATAAAGCAATCCTTAGCAAGAAAAGTGAAGTAGGAGGCATACAATACCAGACTTTAAACTATACTACAGAGCTTTAGTACTTAAAATGGCATGGTATTAGCACCAGAATAAACTTGTAGATCAATGGTACACAATAGAGGACACAGAGACAAACCCACATAAATACAGTTATCACATACTTGTCAAGGGTGCCAAAAACATTCACTGGAGAAAAGATAGCCTGTTCAACAAATGATGCTACACCCAAGTAAAACCTTACTCAACAACACTGTCCACACACATGTTCCTTTTCAACTTTTATTACCCTATTCTCTGACCTCCCTAGATTCTTACCTCCACAGGCATTCTACCCAGCCCATATCACTTACACCACTGGCCTTCCACATCTCCTTCACAAGTACTCCCACATGACTTCTCCCTTTGGCCTTGCCCTTGGTCTCCTCTGTCCCTCCTTGGCTGTATGCCCCTACTTCCTCATCACAAGCAGCTCTTCTCAGGGTGAGCCCTTGGGACTGTGTGGATACGTCATGGTATAGTCCAGGAATGCCATGTGCCTCCTGTGCATGATGAAAACCACGCAGGTGGCCAGCACAGCACCCAGGTAGAGGCACAGGCACAGGAGGAGTAGCAGGTAGAGCCGGATGTTTCGGTGCCCCACACAGGTATTCACCCACCTGCAATGGTAGTGGAACTCCTAGGGGAGGGGAGGCAGGATTGAGGATCTGTCTGGATTGGCCTCCATCACCCATTAATCTTGAGGCATATAGCAATTCAGCCCTCTAGGCCGCCAGCTCTTGGCCCTACACACAGGTTCCAATCTCAGGGAGAACCTGGCATTTCCATGGTTAGAGCACAGTTAGCCCCATAGCTCATCAGTTCACCTGTCCTGAGTAAGGTCATTAGAGACAAGACCTGCCTGGTATCACTTGAAGCAAGATAGAACATCTCTGGGCCTCTGTTTTCTCAGACACTGGATGAGGATGAAAAAACACCCTTGCCCAACCAGGCATCTGCACTTGTGGAACCGAGTACGGTGTGCACATCAGAGAAAGGCACTCAGGATCCAGGAAACCCTCCCACTGGGACACCCAGACCAAGACAGGCAAAGATCCCCAGGACATGGCAGCAGTCATCCTAAAGGGCTGGAGATCTACTATCAACAAGCCAGAGGAGGGGACAGTAACTGATTTTCCTCCCCCTGACTCCACAAGGCTCAGCACAGTTGTGATGCCATTTGCATATCAACACCTGTGCAAACAAGGCCAGCCTCCCTGGACAGGTGCAGACACAGAGGTGATGACAAATATAAGTGACCAACAGTGGCTGAGAGCCACTTGAAGCAATCTGGGAACATGGTCTGATACCTCCACCTGACCCACTCATGATGTGAGGTTCCTGGTCCTAACCAGGTGCCTGGAGATAGGTTGGTTAGTGGACTACGAGGAGGAGCACTGACCTCCACACAGATGTCACAGCTTTTGCAGTGGAAGGTTCAGGTCAGGCGGTGAAAATAACAGGTGGGACACTACAGCATTTCATATAACCTGCTATTCACTAGTGCCATGTACGGAGCCTCAGTGTCCTGCTCGGAGGCAACTGGCAGGGAAAGAGGTTTGGGCAGTGGAGGAGGCCCTTGTATCACTCTGCTGCTCTGGGCAACCTATAGTATCACTGGTCAACAAGAAGGTGGGGAGGAGGTGGGCAGGGGAATCCTGGTCCCTGTTGAGCAAACTGACCACTCAAATAAACGGGGAGTCAGAGAAAAGGACTTTCCGGCCACAAGGGATCTACATGGAGCACCCCCTTAGGAATAGTGATCTTTGCTTGGAGTCATGTGAGAAAAATGGGAAGGAGGAAGAGTGAATTGCATGGTTTTGGAAGTCTCTGTTGGCCTCTTGTGCCAGTCTGCCCAGGCAGGCCTCTCTTCTAAAACAATTGGGAAACTTCCAGTATTCTGTTTTTTCACAATACAGTGGCTTAGGAAATGAAGTGCCAGGGCCCAAGTAATGATGACAGGGTAAGAAGGGACCCTGAGGCCACAGGGGGGCTCAGCTCTTTAGAAATGACCCCTGTAGACACCAGCCCTTACTGTGCCACCTCCCTCCACACAGGCCTGAGCCTTACCTCTATGTAAGATGCCTGAGTCTGAAGCATTCATAGAAATGAGTCTGTACATAGTGAGGAGGCAGAGAAGGCCTGTGGCCACAGGAAAGAACAACTCTCCATCTTGGGCCAGTGCTTGGCATCTGAAATCAGGGCTAGACTCAGTTTAAATCTGGGGCAACCCAGAGCCCCTGTGAGGCCCAGCACACCTGAGATCAGAATCACACACCTTAAGGGCAGATCTAAATATCCAGGCTAGAGACAGACCCCATTCCATCCACCACTGTTACTAGGATTACCAGACTCTCATATATATGCTTCTCACTAAATATCCTTCTTCCCCTCCTGGCCTCCCTCCACTTCCCTGCCTCTGCACTCTCATTGTCTATTTCCCATCTGTCTCTTGGTGAGAAACTAGACAGCTGGCATGGAGACTCATTTAAAGGTGAAGAACACTAGGCTTAGAGAGACCAGTGCTGCCATAGTCAAACAAGCCCAGAGGCTCGAGAAAAGCCAGGATCTGGCTGGGGGTGCAGGTGGGGACCAGAAACCATTTGAGATAGTCATGCTTCGCTGACTGCTCTCAAACAAATGAGAGCCAACCACTCCTTCTCCTGGCTTGGCACCCAGAGTATCATGACTACAAGTGTGACATCATAGAGTTTCCAGAATGGGGGCTCTGGCTGCTTCTAGTGCCCTCTGAGAGCAACCCTCCCCTGCCCTAACATACATATCTGTAGACTGGGACATCCTGCACTTACAATGGTGGCTTCCTTGGAGCTGGTGAGGATGGAATGTGGTTTGTCCCTCAAAGGCTCATAGGCTGGAGGCTTGGTCCTGGGTGTGGCAGTGTCGAGCTGGTAGCACCTGCAAGAGGTGAGGCTTAGAGGAAAGTAATTGTGCCATTGGGGATGAGGTCCTTGGAAGGGAGTAATGAAATTCTCATGGGCCCCCATTAGTTCCTGTTAGAGAGGCTTGTTATAAAAAGAACAAGACTCATGCTCCCCAGTTTCTGGCCATGAAGTCTCGACCCCTTGCATGTCCTCCCACCGTGATGTCATTTACCATTTTGTGAGTACTCTCACCAAAGGTTAGTCACAGGGACTGCCAAATGTTGGACTTGAGCTAAATAAACCTCCTCTCTTAATAAAGTACCCATTCTTGGGTAATTTGTTAGAGCCAGAGAAAGTGGGCTAATACAGAGACCATATAATATGGTTCCTGGGGAGATGGCATGAGGAGAAGTTTGGTGATGGTTATCCACTCTCAGGCCCAGTGCTAATTGAACTAGGCAGTGCTGGTTGCTCAGCCTATCTCTATTTGTTTCTCTTTCTCTTGAGAGACAGAAAGAAATAGTATCACTGGGTAACAATAAGGTGGGAAGGTAGTGGCCAATCTACACAACTAAATAACAAGAAAGTGTGGCAGAGGTAAGCAATCTACACAACTAAATAATCTCCCAGTTTCCCTTATTAACAGGGCAGGCTTTATGATACAATTCTTTCTCAAAATAAAAAATAAAATATGTTGGGGTTGTGACTCAATTGTTAAGCAACCCTGGGATCAATCCCTGATGATGATGACAATGATGATGATGATGATGATGATGATGATGATGATGACTTGTACATGATTATGGCATACAACATATATTGAAACATATTCACTGAAGAGTGGCTGAGTCAAGCTATTGAACATATACACTATTTCATTACTTATTTGTGATGAGAACCCTTAAGATCGACTCTCTGAGTCATTTTCAAGTGTATATAACATTACCAACTGTAGTCATTCTGTTTTATGTTGTTAACTGTAGTCATTATATTGGATAGTAGACCCTTTAAACTCAACCCTCCCATCTAAGTGTAATTTGGTCTCCTGTGACCAGCACCTTAACAGTCCACAGCCCAACCACCTCTGGGCCCCTGGCAGTAATTATTCTGCTATTTCTTTTTTTGGATTTTTTAAATAAATTACTGCAGAATACATTATAATTATATTACACATATAGAGCACAATTTTTATACCTCTGGTTTTATATAAAGTATGTTCACACCAATTCTTGTCTTCATACATGTACTTTGGATAATGATGTCTATCACATTCCACCATCATTGTTAACCCTCTGCGTACTCTATTCCCATCCCATTCTACTCTGCCTTATCTAGAGTTTGTCTATTCCTCCCATGCTCCCCCACTCCCATCCCACTATAAATAAGACACCTTATATCAGAGAAAACATTTGGCATTTGTTTTTTGGGAATTGGCTTACTTAGCATTATTTTCTCCAACTCTATTTACTCAAATGCCAAGATTTTATTATCTTTTATTGCTGAGTAATATTCAATTGTGTATAAGCCACATTTTTTTTGTCCATTTATCTTCTGAAGGGCATCTAGGTTGGTTCCACAGTTTAGCTATTGTGAATAATGCGGTTAATCTTGATCTCGGTGGAGAGTGCAGGACAGTATCCATGTGTCAAAATCCTTAACCATAGATGAAATAGGGTGAATTGTACTGCGTGTAAATTATTCCTCAAGTAACAACTTAAAAAAAAATTCTACCATTGCTCCCAGCTTTTTACTGCATCTAAACTGAATTCTGCTCTTGACTTTCTGGACCTTTTTAATCCTGACCCCCAGGGGGTCGACTTCACTGCCCATGCCACCTTGGGCTTCAATTAAAGCCATATCCTCATCATTCCTTTAACATCCTACTTTTGGGATTCTGTGCCTTTTAGCACTGGTGTGTCACTCACAGGCCATGCCCTCCTATCCTCTGCCTCTCCGCAATCACACCTAGGATAGGGAGTGCAGTCTCGCCACACTCTCAGCTCCTTTCACTTGGCTGCACCACTCAGGACCAACCCTGCTCACAGTGTTCCTGGGTGTCTCCGGTGTTATTGTGATTGCAGGTTGCTCATCAACACAAGTGTTCCATGTACTTACTCACCTCTCTACCCATCACTCAAATAACCCACAGCCTAGCACACCTAGCACACAGTAGGCTCTGGAAGCAATGAACCCAGGAGAGAGAAGGACCAGCGAGCTCCAAGTGGATGAGAGGTCTGAGCTGCATCTGAAGAGGTAGGTGTGGAAGGACTAATGAAGCCAAGGGAAGTGGAGAAAGCATAGAAGGTGGCGGGTGGCAGAAGTGCAACTTTACTCTGCACAGCCAGGTATCCCGACATAGGCCCTGGGCCCCACTTATATGTCCCTCTGGGGCACCTGGTGGTGCTCACAGCTACAGCCTGGATCAAAGCCCCAAAATGAATGGCAGCAGGGTGGCTGTGGCAGATACAGCCCCTAGGAAGCTGTGTGCGAGCTAAGAAGCCAACCCTGGGGACAGTTGCTTACTGGCCCCGCCCCTTGAGGAGACTCTGCCCTCCATGGTCCTTCCCTCATATGGCCCCACCCACCTACTCTACCTCCCTGCACTGGACAGTTAGTGCAGTACACCCAACGGAAACCTCACTTCACCACACTGTCTTCCTACCTCTCCCTTTCTTACCTTCATTACCAATCTCTCTGGCCACCTAGATTCTCAACTCCACAATATATCCTACCCCACCTAGCTTCCTGACTCCACTCACCTTACACTTGTCCTGGACAAGTCCTCCCAAGGGACTTTTCCCTCTAGATCCGTCCACATCAGTCCAACCCTCTGTTATCCCACCCCTTGGCTTCCTGCCCCTTTCTCTACAAACTGCTGTTGTTTCCAATGTGGGTCCTGGGGACTATATGGACAAGTCATGGCCTTGTAAAAGGACAACGACATATCTCTGGGGTGCACAAGGAAGATGACACATGTCACCAGCAGGGCACCCAGGTACAAACAAAGAGACCCAAGAAGCAGCAGGATCTGCCTGATGTTACCGTGCCCCACGCAGTTGTTCACCCACCTAAAGTGGTGGTCAAACTCCTCTGGGGAGAGGAGGCAGACCTCGAGGTTTTATCTAGCCTGGCCTCCATCACCCTCAAATGAACAGGCCTTGCCCAACCCGACCCTCTAGGCTGCCTGTTCATGGCCCCACATATGGGCTCCCATCTTAGGGAGAACCTGGCATTTCTACTGTTATAAAACAGTTAGGATGCCATGGCTCATCAGGTCACCGGTCATGAGTGAGGTTTTTTAAAGACTAGACCTGCCTGGTGTCACCTGGAGCAGGATATACAACAACTCTGGGCCTCTGTTTTCTCAGATACAAGATAAGGACATAAAGAACACCCTACCCCAGCCAGGCTTCTGCACTTGGAAAACTGTGCAAGGTGTGCTTATGAGAGAAGAGAACTCAGAACCCAGGAAACCCTACAACTTGGACACCCAAATGAGGACAGGAAAGGATCCCCAGAAGAGGGCAGCTGGCCTAAGGGTCTAGGTATCTAGTATCAACAACCTAGGGGATGGGACAGGCGCTGCCTTTCCCTCTCTGACTCCACCTGGCTCAGCACAGATGTGATGCCCACTGCATGTCAGTTCCTGTGTAAAAGGGCCACCCTCTCAGGACAAGTGCAGACACAGAGATGATAAGAAATGTAAGTGATCAAGAGTGGCTGGGATCCACTTTTAAGCAGTGTGGGAATATAGTCTCATACCCACTCCTTATGCTGTGAGGTTCCTGGTCCTGGCCAGGTGCCCAGTGATGGACTGGTGAGTGGACAGGGAAGAGGGGTGCTCACCTCCACACAAATATTACAATATTCACAGTGGAAGATCCTGGGTGAGTGTTGGAAGAAGCAATGGGGGCACCTGAGTATCTGAAATACCTTCGATACATCCAAGTGATGTATGTTGCCTAAGGATCCTGCTCAAAGTAGCCTGGCATGGGAAGAGGTTTGGGCAGTGGCAGGAAGCCTTTCCATCATGTGGCTGCCAGAAGCAGCCCCATAGCTTTTCTGGGCAACAAGAAGAATTGAAAAGAGGTGGGCAGGGAAATCCTAGCCCCTGTTGAGCAAGCTGACCACTATGATGGATTGGCAGTCTAAGAGAAGGAGGTTTCCAGCCACAAGAGCTCTGTATGGAGCTTCCCCTCTTTGGAATAGTGATCAGTGCTTGAAGTCATGTGTGAAATGGGAAGAGTTGAGTGTGGAAAAACTAATGTGGTTTGGTGGAGCCTGCTGGTCCCTCTGTCCAGACTGCCTGTCCCTCCCTTCCAAAGCAACTAAAAACCCTCCAGGATTCTGTTTTTACACACCTCAATACCTTGGGAAATAAAATGCCACAACCTAAGTAATGATGACATGGGAGAATGAACCCTGAACCATAGGTGGCATTTTAGAAATTATTCCTGTAGGCACCAGCCCTTGGGATGCCACCTCCTTTTCTCAGTGGTCTGAGTCCTCACCTCAATGTAACATACCAGTGTCAGAGAAGTTCAGAGACACCAGGCTGCTGAAGGTTACCAGAAAGAAGAGGCCAGTAACCAGGGCAAAGTCCCACTCCCCACTCAGGGCCAGCCACCTGCACATGAAACCATAGCCAGACTCAGTTAGTCTAGAGCAACCCAGAGCTCCCAATGAGGCCTGGCTCACCTGAGGTCAGATTCACATACCTTAAGAACAGATCCAAATATCCAGGCAAGAGACAGATCACAGAGACTCCACCAAATGTCACCAGCATTACCAGCCTCCCACAGTTCCCTAAATGTATCAGGTACTTTAAACATCTGTGCTTCTAACTATAGATCCTTCTCCCCAGTCCTGGCCTTGTCCACTTCCCTGCTTCTGCATTATCTCCTTTCTATATCTTTGTAAGCAACATGAAATCTTGCATGGAGACTCACAGGAAGGCAAAAAAAAAATACTACTGACATTCAATAGCAGCACCACGTTTAACGTGGCAGGAAGACTGGGTATGAACCAAGCATATCCAACTGGATGTTTTGTTGGGGACTTCAAGTCATTGGAGAACTCCATGGTTTGGCTTCCTTTTCCCAGCAAAACAAAGCCACCAGTGACTTCTTCTGAGTTGCCACGCAGAGTGTTGTGACAACAGCAGAAAAGGAAAAATGTATCAAAGAAACATCACAGAGTTTCCAGAATGGGGGCTTTGGCTGCTTCCTGTGCCCTCTGATATCAACCCTCCCTTGCCGTCACATACACACTGTAGACTGGGACATCCTGCTCTTACAATGGTGGTTTGTTGCAGCTTGTAAGGATGGGATGTGGTTTGTCTCACAAAGGTTCATAGGCTGGAGACTTGGTTCTCAGTGTGGCAGTGTTGAGAGGGTAGAACCTGCAAGAGGTGGGCCCTAGTGGGAGGTAATTGTGCCACTGGAGATGAGGCCCTTGGAAGGGATTAATGGACTTCTCATGGGCCCCCATTAGTTCCTGTGAGAGGGGGTTGTTCTAAAAAGAACAAGACTCATCCTCCCCAGTTTCTGGCTATGTAGTTCTTTCACCATGATGCCATTCACCACATTGTGATGACCCTCATCAAAGTTCAGTTGCAGGGGCTGCCAAATGTTGGACTCTGAGATGAATAAACCTCATCTCTTTACAGAATACCCATGCCTGGTTATTTTGTTAGAGCTATAGGAAGCTGACTAATACAGTCTCTGGGGAGATGTCATGGAGAGGAGTCAGCTGATTCTTATCCCCCTTTCAGTCCCAGGGCTAATTGAAGCAGGCAGTGCTCATTGCTCATCCCATCTCCTCTGCTTCCTTTTTGTTCAGACAGAGTTCCAGTTTGGGGAAGGAGGTAGCAATCTACCAACTAAATATCTTAGTTTCCCTTATTTCTGGGTTTGAAAACTATCACAATTTCAGAATTTCACAATTCTGGTGAAAAGGATGTGTGCAAATGTCTTTTGAGGATTTCTGGAGAAGCTTTTTCATTTCCAATAAAAGGGCAGAGATCTGCCCCCCTTCCTTCTGTCTTGAGGCTAGACCTGCTGACTGGAGTGCACCTTGGGAGTGCCACCAAGAGTGCCACCCTTGAGGCAACAAGTCATGCTACCCAGACACTCCTTGGGATATTGTTGTATCACTGTCCTGTTCCTCAACTGCCTCCCCATGAGCTGCATATTATGAGAAAATAATTGTGTTTCTTTTATACTGACATGTCTCATTGTATTGGCCATGGAGCACCTGAAACTCTGTGTTTGGCAGATTCTTCCCACCATACAACTTGGTGAGGGACAGAAATCATCTTCCCATCCCAACTGGAGCTGAAAATGGCCATATACTTCTGGTTTCTCTCTCACAATGATTACAGAAACCTGTGATCCAGGTGACATCAATGTCACTCTAGAACTGCTACAACCAACTGAGAAGTCTCTACTGAGATGCAGTAACTGCACAGTTGTCTAAAGCCCATAGGTAGTGACCCCCTTTTTCTGGATGGGAATTGGACCCAGGGGCACTGAGATACATCTCCAGCCATTTATATTTTGAGACAGGGTCTCAAAACATTGCTGAAGCTGGCTTTCAACTTCTAATCCTCCTGCCTCAGCCTCCCAAGCTTGTGGGTTTAGAGGGATGTGCCATCACCGTGCCTGGCCAGAAAAAATAAATTGATGAAAGATAGATCAGGGCTGGTGGCATTGAGACCAGGGAACAAGGACAGTCAGGGTAGATAAAGAAGGATTGGGTCAGAAGGATGGAGACTCTTTAAAAAGGAAATAAAATTCGAATATCTCCAGAGCACATCCCCCTCCTCCATCCTGTTGCCAAAGTTACCTGCATCCAGGGAATTGTTTATCCCAGAAAAGAGTTGTTAATGAGTACCCACTCAGTTTTTCCCTTCCTGACATATGTAAAACAGTTAGGGTGTACCAGCTGGATGGCTCCCTTCCCACCTTTTGGCCACATATGCAGGATGGAAGTAGAGGGATTTGACAAGAAAGAAAAATCTGAAATCTATTAAAAGTGCAAGACATTCGCACTCCCTTGAATACCAGCTCTGAATTCCCTCCTCTCCAGAGAACTCAATCTCTCTCTCTCTCTCTCTCTCTCTCTCTCTCTCTCTATATATATATATATATATATATATATATATATATATATATATATATATATCCCCATGTGTGTGTGTGGGGGGTGTTCTATCCTTTAAATAAAACTTTTCACTCTTGCCTTAATGTTTCTTGGGTTTTGATCTTTAACACTGGGAGGAACAGGACTTGATCCTGATTTTCTGGTTCCAGATCGGCCCCCTGCAGGGATTTTCACCAGGATAAGCTCCTCCTCACCCCACTTCTTTCAGAGATGCACCTTTCTTTCTTTCTGGAAGATAATAATGGGCACATGTCAGCTAATTAAATGCAGTTATTGCAAGCCACAGTTCTACCAGACTCAGGTGACAGGATTCATGACCTATGTGGCTCCTAACCACCTGTCCTGTCAGACATGTAGGCCTATGGCAAAGCCATTTCTCATCATTGTACCCAGGCTTGTAGCATGTCTGGTATGAGTATACAGTGTCTCTAATCCCATCTGCTTTTGGATTTTGTGGAGCTGAACAAAGGGCTGGTGTAAGCAAAAATAACCAAAACTGTTTGCCACTTTAATTAAAACACATATTACTGGGGCGGGCACAGACTTCATGGATTAGCTATGCCTTTTATTCAGTAGCAGAGTCAGGCATCAGAGAAGCCCAATTTCTGAGTAGAAAATGGAACCTCAGTTACAGAAGGAATGTGGGATTTTTGTATGTTACACTGACAAATGACTTATCTTTTCAACAGAATGTGTCACTTTGGGTATTCAGAAAAGAGATTGAAAAAAATTGAAATTTGTTTTTATTGGGCAAGGGGGGGAAGGCCCAGAGTTTATCTTTTCCCCCAGGGGATCACTGTACTGTCACTGGGAAAGGATTCATATTTGGCTTATTCCTCTGAGGCCTGTTGTTAACTCAAAGATTCACTATTTGTTTTTCTTCTTCCAGGACTCATCAGCAATAGGAAAGGGTGAAAGTCCAGTGTTGAGGGCTGCGCACCCTGGTGGCGGCTGCTCCGCTGCTCCCGTGTCATCCTCCGTGTCCCCGCCTTCCCTTGCGGTGGCCCACCCTGGGCGCAGGCAGAGGCGAGAGCTGACCCGGTCCGCAGGTGGCACAGCCAGGGGCAAACCACTCTGAGGAGGCAAGATACCAGGGCCGGGCTCCACCCGCTCAGCTGATTGGCCACTCTGCGTGATTCTCATTGGGCTGTTTCCCCGCCCTTTCAGACCACAGAGCTGCTCATTGGGGGACTCTTTTGGCCCCGCCCACTCGACCCAGCCAATCTGCCTCAAGAGCGGGAAAATTGAAAATGACCTAAAAGTTCCAGTTGAGTGTGCTCCCTGGAAGTACTGGAGGTGGCGGTTGGGCTCTCGGGGAATTCCTGGCGAGCTCCCGTGGTTTAACTTGGGTGCTAAAAACAAAGTTCCTTCCTGCTTGACAAGTGGCTTGTGAATTGTGCCCATCCAGACTGCGGGAGTCCAGAGTGGTGTCACATATCCTCTTCCTCTCTTCAAGACCCATTGTCACTGGGAAGGGATGAATGTTTTGCCTTCTTCCAAAGTTATGGGCCAGGCTATATGGGCTGTGACCAAACAGACTCCATTTTACCCTGAGACTCCATGTCATGAAAGAAGTGCTTCTACAATGAGAAAACTCCACCTCTGCTTCTTGATCCTGTAGCACACCTTGCTTAGAAACACAAATATTTCTGTTCTTATGCAATGTCAAATTGTTCTCCTTTGGGTTCCCATTTTTCGTGGACAATCTACCCTCTCAGACAATGCTTGTCTAGACATTAGTAACCATTTTTCATTTGTACCCAACCAGGGTCCCCTTCTACTTATACTTTTAGATATCATGATGTTTGTTTCTGATTTTGAATCATAGCTACAGCCACTTATGATTAATGTACTGCCTGGTATATTTATAGTATAAAAAGTATACTCAAACCCCTGGAGGGGGTCAAAGGGTATGGAATTGCAGTGTGGCTTTTCACCCAGCACTGGTAGATCCAGACAGCCAGTTGATGATTGAAGATGCTTTAAGATCCATTCAGTAATTTATTGCAATCTCTCTACAACACCTCCCTCTTTCCTCCAAGGTCTAATTGTCTTGGGGGGCTGTCATTTTCTGTATCTTTCAGTTGGGACAAATGCGAGATTCTGGCTAGGGTCACTTCCCAGTGAAACTAAAAGGTTCCTCCCTCAGCTCCTAACCCAATCCCATTTTGGGGTATCCTGTTGTGACTAATGGATGAAAAGGTGCTCTGAAAAAGCCCCAGTGACACACTTCAGAATCAGCCAAACTCTACTCTCCCACATTCATTCCTCCTGAGCATTCCTCTCCCATCTCTGACCAAACTCTACCCATTGAGAGAGGGGCATTACCTGGAGTGGTTCCTCAGGAAATGGCTGGGTTCCCTTTGTTTGCTTATGAAGCCTTTATAAACCTGTAAGGATTCTACCTACTGTTGTTTCTGTGCTCCATTGAGTTTCTTTGACTGCACAAGGGAGGCATTTTCAATTCACCCCTTCTGCACACGTTAAGCATCTAACAACCATTAGCTGTCCTCCTTACCCTCCAGAGATTCCTTTGGCTCACAGAGTTGAGAAATATGTGCACAAGGGTCATTTTTTCCAGTGGGTTATCACATTTGGACATTTATAGTGACAGGAGAGGTCAGTCATGCCTCTAAGTCTGAACTCTCTAGGGTCTTGGCATAAGGCAAAAACAAAGACCCTTGTTCATTTGGCTAAATGATGCCAACAATAGATTTGGCAGAACCATGTGGTGAGAGACAGTTTTGCTGCCCATCAGAAGCTCATAGGGAGATGTTTCTATAGAAAAAACATGACTTTTCTCCGGCCTGGGCACCTGAGTTATGTTTCCTCCAGAAGCAGGGTTGGAAACTGCTGGACACTAGAGGCTCTGGGAGTGCTTCATTTTCTTCTGCTGCCAGGCCCAGGAAATGACCTAATTTTCACATTTGGATAAAGGAGATGTCTCACATCCAACCTGGCCTGATTACCAACAGGAGTAATGAAAATTGGTCTCCAAAGGAAACAGAAACTATAGGACCACACCTTAAGAGACTGATTTTACCAAAGGGGAAAAAAGTGGTGAAAATGTCCTGTGTATGAGGTTTTGCTTCTTAAGCTCAGAATAGTAGCCCACAGCTTTGGACAGAATTCAAATTGCCTGTTGAAAGCAAGGCAGTGATCCCTCTATTTAAGACTGTGGAGGCAGCCCTGAGGGTCTCTGAATTGCCTTGAAGACCGTTTTTTCTTTGTCCTGAATAATAGTGTACATTCTTCATCAAATAGTTCTATGGTTCATTCCTGTAAAATCCAAAGCTGACCACTGACTGCCTTCATTCCTTCCCCTCTACTTCCCCTTCAGTTCAAGCAGCAGTTTCACACCTAGGATAACTGAGTCAGTCTGTGATTCACATCAAACAAAGCTCCCTATCAAATGGTCACTTGGCCACACCCTTAAGGTTCCATTTTCCACCTTGTGGAGAGGCTGGGAATATCCATTTCTTTAAGTTCTGCTTTCTTTTTGTTTAACAATTCTGCCCTTAAGTCATTTTTCTCATGGCATTTTACTATTAGCCAATAAAAGGAGCCAGACCATTCCTTCAACGCTTTGCTTAGCAATTTTCTCAACCAAATATCTAAGTTTATGGCTCTCAGTTGTTCTTTCAAACAAACACTAAGATACAAACATGATGTATAATATTGCCACTCTATAACAAGGATCACCTGTTTATGTTTCCAATAACATATTCCTCATTTGCCTCTGAGACTTCCTCAGAGGTGTCTACTGCCCAGATTTTCTCATGATTCCTTAAGTATTCTCTAAGACCACTCCTTCTCTGCAGTTCTCCTCTTTTCTTCTGAGCCTTCATCAGATTTGCTTTCAACAATCCCTTCAATGTCATATCAGCTTTTTTCTATTTCCTTCCTTCCTTCTTCTCCAAGTAGAGGGGTTCTTTGGAGGGGTAACAAGAGGGCACCCAGGCTTGGACTCATTCCTCTTTCTCCAACTCATTCCTTGAATAAATGGTTTGTACCATCAGGGCCCAAGTCTTATTTATATGTAACCTTTGAAAAAATATGTTTGTTTGTATGTACATACACATCACTATGTGGAGAGATCTGACTTACATAGACCTCTTGAATGCGTGAATCTGAGTATACTTTTTTTTAAGAAACGCATTGTGCACTGTGTATTTATTTTGAATTGAACTCTTTATATTCCAATAACTTTATAATGTACACTTTTTACATGGTTCTTTGAAGAAATTTTTACCATTATTTTTAAAGGCCCAACATAAGAAGTTCACACACATATTTTGAAAACATGTTATAAGTAGATTGTAGATAAATAGATATATGATAGAAAGAGAACCAGTCCAAATTCATGGCCTTTCTGCCTCAACTGTTATATATAAAACATAATGACTGTCAATTAGTTCAAAGAGCCATAATACAGTTTGCCAGCCACTCTCTTTCATTTGTGTATTTGAAAATGCTAAGCCCCTTTACTGAACAAAATGATTTTTCCTGCTTGATTTGCCTGGAAAACTCAAACTTATCAAAAAGTTGCAATTGTTTTAACTGAGTGCTTCCTGTGAATTCCCTAATATACTCAAACTTGGCCAGTGTTAGAAAGTTAGTTAGGGTGACCAGTTTTTTAGAAAATCAACCCAGGCCACAGTCATACCAGACAAAAATAACATAATATAAACATTATTACTTTAATATGAAAAGAAAAAAATAGAGGTTTATTTGAAATTATTTATTACTCTATATTATTTGCTTTTCTGTTGCAAAATGTTATTATTTAAGCAAAAGAACAACAGTGGCAATTAGTAGTAATTCATAGTAGCAATCAATGTGTGTGAGAATAATATAGCATTCCTAGGATATTTCTATTCTCTGATACAGTAATTTTAACTCTGTGTATGCAATAGGATATTTAAAAGTTACTGACCAAAATAATATGTTCTGAAGATGAAGGGGAACACAGCAGGTGGGGTTATAGCTCAGTTGGTAGCATGCTTGCCTCGCATGCACAAGGCCCTGGGTTTAATCCCTAGCACCATTAAAAATATAAAAGAAAAGAGAAAGAGAACATAAATACAATTGGATCAGTTGAAGAGTTACCTGTGTTCATTAAAAATAACGTGCTTCTTTCTGTCCCTCATGACCCAGTAATATATTTTATATTCTTCCTGTTTTCTTTTCCAATATTATTTCTCAAAACTCCCTTCAACCTTTAGGACACCCTTCTTTCCTTTCATGTAGTGGTAAAGCTAAAGACAACCAAATATAAAATTTGCTTTGCCTTATACCTCTGCTCTTCCCAAACCAGTTTAATGTGATGGCATCAAGCTAAATATCTTCTCAGAAAGTGTTTGAGCATGGAGTAGTTGGAAGAGCAGACATTTTTGCCTTCAGATGTTTGAAATTTCTAACCCCCAACAGTGCCCATTCACCTAGTACCTACAGGTTTGTTTGGGGAGCCCAGGTGTTTGTTGTTCCTCTTAATATTTGACCAGAAACAATGATGGCCATTTTTCAGATGCACATCTAAGGAGATGCACATTTCTGCAAAGTCAAAATTTTAATTCAATACTTCTGCACATTGTGAGAAAACTGAAAAATTACCAAAGCTTCATTATGAAAACCTTCAATATCACAGCAAGCAAAACATACCCTTCCCAGCAGTGTCATATACATGAAATGCAGGATTGTTAGCAGGTAAGATCTTTTCATTTTCTTTGTAAAGAAGTTCATAGACAGAACAGACTTTGCCAAAATTACATGCACTGTCTGCCAAATACATGCGCGCAAGAGTGAAGACGCTTACATTTAGATTAAATAACAACAATCTTTGGTTTTCTTCAATTTTATTAGAATTTTCATAGAAACCAAGAAGGTGGTTTTCTTTCTCTCCCAGTCCCTTCAGTAGCCACACTAACTCTCCCCTGCCCAGGCCTGGCCCCTGGCTCTAATCACTCTACCTCCTGCTTCCTAGAGAAGGGAGAAGACATGGGACACTCATCTCCTCCTCATCCCCATGTGTGCTCCCGTGCATTCTCTGTGCCCTCATTCTTTCTGTAAAAAATGCTGTTTGGATACAGGACTGGAGGAGGCAAGCAAAGTACTTGTAGCTCAGTGGTAGAGTGCTTGCCTAGCACGTGTGAGACACTGGGTTTGATTCTTAGCACCACGTATAAATGAATAAAATAAACATCCACTGACAGCTAAAAAAAAAGTTTTAAGAAAACACTTTTTTAAAAAAAGCATAAAAGAACATAATTCTCAATGTATTCTTTAAATACAGTGTTTTTAATTTAAGTTAATAGTAAAAATTATCAGCAGTTTAAATAAGGCAGGGTACAATTCTGCATGTACACAGCCCTCTCTCCATCCTGATGACTATAGCTCTACCTGAGTACTTACTGAGTACTTCTAACTAGTACATGATCTTGATTGTGCATTCATAGCTACATCTGAAACAGTTTTACCAAACAATATTTACCCTTACTCTTTATCCTATATAGTTTCCAGTATCCCTCCCCGCCCCCCAATTCTGGTGGCAACTCACTATGTGAATTCCATGAAAAATTAATTAGTGAAGACCTGCAATTTTAAGAAAACACCAGTAGAGGAATCCACAGTTCTATCCTTAACTTGATACTTGGCAAAACAAAAGTAAATCCCTAAATTCCAGATAAGTAGGTGATATAATACAAAAGCATGACTTTGTGGATTAAAATTGGGGGATATTATATGACTATCAAAAAAACCTATGTCATTTAATTAACCAATGTGACTCCAGATTTCTCCTTTTTAGGGAAGTGTAATTAAATGTGCTTATTTAAATGTATCTCTTGCTCCTCTATGTAAATGCACTCAGATTTAGGTCTCTTATTCTAGTCTGAATACAGTCTCATCTGTATTAGGAAACAGGACAACTGTTCTAACTAAATAATCAGTCCAGGATTCAAAATACCCCATAAAACTGATGAGTTTAAGTTTTGAACATAACTGATAAAGTTCCTCTAAGAAGAAAAAGTAAAAATCGGTCACTATGACTTTTACTTTTGCTTTTTAAATCCCATAGTAGGATGATTCTTGCTTCTTGTCCAGGGATGGCCAAGCGAAGAAAGATTAAATTATCTGTAAATTATTTATGTTATATCAGTTTCTACATTCTATTTTTCCCTACCTTCTTGTGGTGATATATTCCTGACTAAAGCAATTTGTTCCTGTTAAAACCAGTCCAGGAGCCAAACTGCTGTCATAAATCACTCAGAGTTGACTGGAAAACCTGTAATTTCAACTCCATGAATTTTTCTCAGTAAATCCATTGATACTGGGAAGTGTGAATGACTACTATTTAGTAGTAATTACTTATTCTATCTGCCTAAGAAGGGAGCAACCAACCTGAAGATCAAATTTATAAACCACATTTTAAGTGTGGAAAAGTTCTGTATCCAGTTGTTATACCATTTATTAATTCAAATTTGATGTCTTCCAATTTGCTTGGCTCCTCTAGAGAAGACAAAATTTTACTCAATAGCTGTCTTTGGGTGTTTGATGAGTGTGACTAGCCATGACTGGCTGAGGTCATAGGCAAAGATGAGGGAGTTTTCACACACACACACACACACACACACACACACACACACACACACACTACAACTACAGAGAATTAATTCTTGATCAATGTTAGCCCAAAGACTAAATTGCAATTTTGTGTGAATGCTGGGCAAAGGGAAAACTTGGGTTATGTTGCCATCTCTCTGTTGGCAACTTAAGACCTACTGTCAATTCAGTGACAAGATCCCCAGCTACATAAACTAGTTCATGTGTTTGGTCAGAGTTAAACAGGAGTGCACAATTCTGTTCTTCGGTGTGAAGGAATAAAGGCAGGGAACAGCCAAATGAACAAATAGACAAACATAAGCCCGAATATTTAGTTTATAAAAAGGATTCTAGAGTGTCAATGTATTTTAAAGGAGTTATGTTAAAACCCATTGAAAATTCTCAGGACCTAATTTGTGCAGAATTTCAAACCAATAAAAAAGCTGACATATAAAACAGGTCTCAGAAAGTTCAGACTCTTGCTTTTCTCCATCGCTCCTGAGTCAGCGCTCTTGAGACACAGTTGTCTTGCTGATAAAGGTCTGCTTGTTATTCTGAATGCCATTCTTGTCTTGTCAGTGTTTTTCTTGGCCCCTGAGGAAACAAAGGTCTCTTTTGGCAGGTTCCTTCCCCATGTGTACTGCATGCCAGGCAGTGTTCCAAGTGCTTCACATCCCTGGTAACTCTTCAAGCCTCCCAACTAATCTCCCTGTTTTACAGAAGAAATGGAAACAGAAACACCAAGATACCCAGTTAACCATGTCACCTCCATCAGGTTCCACACCCCGTGGCAGTTCAGAGCAGAGAACTGCTACCATCAATCCCCAAGGTGCTCACTGGCCTTCCTGGCACAGCTCCTCTTGCAGTTCCCATCAGGATGGGAGGGCAGGGAAATGGGTGGGGCGGTGTCAAGAGCCCAGATCCTTAAAGTCAAAGAATTTCCTTCTCTGTCTGAAGTTTGCATTCATTTATGCTTCACCACTGCCTCATTTTGTTAGCACTTGTCCTCATTTTCTTCATAATGTATCCTTTTTCTAACCCTCCACCTTAACATTTTAAATAACTCCACTCAATAAAAGCCACCCTACAAAATTTTCCCCAGGGAGAAAGTTGGATGAACCAGGAAGAGGACCTGGAGTGGCACTTGCTGCTGCTGTCAGGCATGAGGGGAGTTCAGAGAAAGAGAACAGGAAGAAGAGGAGGAGAGAAAAGCATAGCATAAAGCAGAGCCTATCTATCAGAGAGTGTGTCTTAAGAGAAATTTATCTTAATGAACTTATATGCTGCTGTACAGTTAGAGACATGTTGCTTCCTACCCCAGAAAAATTTGCTTTATTAGAAAGCAAAATGAAAACTTAAAATCTATGTCGCATCCTTTTTTTTTTTTTGTACTGAGGATTGAACCCAGAGGTGCTTAACCACTGAGCCACATCCCCAGCTCTATTTTATATTTTATTTAGAGATATGGTTTCACTGAGTTGTTTAGAGCCTCACTAAATTGTTGAGGTTGTTGTTGAACTTGAGATGCTCCTGCCTCAGCCTCCATAGCCACTGGGATTATACACATGTGCCAGGCACCTGGCATGATGGCTTTCTTAGAGCACTGCATCATGTTTTTTCAATCCTTCCATTTTTATTGTAGATCCCACACAGGGGCATGGCTCAGCACTCAGTATTATTTACTTTCAGTGCAAAGTGTAGAGTTTATTATCTCAAAGTATAAAACATTATTTGCCCATCAAACCACAAAGAATACTAATTTATAATTTATATCTACAACTTGTTTTAAAACCACGAGCATTAATCAATACTCAGGTAATTCATTGTTGAATAGAGAACCAATCTCATCTGCTCTTTTGCTCCATCCACTCCAAATATCAATCCTGAGCAGAAGCAGCCAATATATGGAATACTGTATATATTGTATGCTCAAATGCCCACACAAGTTTAACTTCCTTTCATGTACTACTCACTTAAGTTTCCATGTCTGAGTTGTACCTGCAAAAATACATAGGTCCCCACCCCAATAACCTGTGGACTAACAGTCACACATTCAAAATTTAAAACTCACACAATCTTACATATAATAAATCAACCATATAAATAAACACTCTCAGAGTGAGTCAGGAGATTGTTGAAAGGATGTTGGGCTTTTTGTGGAAGAGAAGACAAACAGCATATAGATGAGAGCTGCGGACAGCCAGAATGACCCAGAATGCTCCTCCTGAGGCCCATATATGGACTCACACACAGGGAAGTGGGAGGAAAGGGAGGACACTTTGCCCATCTAGAAATATTTTCTAGAGGAAACTGGATACCCAGAGAAACCCTTAAAGGATATAAACAGAGTAGCAGGTTTTATAGTTCAGAACAAAGTGTTCCTGGTGGAAGAAATAGAGTATAGCTGGGCATGGTGGCATATGTCTATAATTCCAGCAACTCTGAAGGCTGAGACAGGAAGATTATAATTTGGAGGCCAGGCTCAGAAACTTAGTCAGGTCCTCAGCAACTTAATGAGACCCAGACTCAATAAAAAATAAATAGGACTGGGGACAAATCTCAGTGATAAATCATCTCCTGGTTAAATCTCTAGTATATCCCTCCCCCCAAAAAATTGTTATATGGGTGATAGTCTGAGATATCATCACCAAGCAGGGAACTGGAGAGATGGCCAAGACTGACTTCAACATCATGCAGGATCACCTTAGTGGTGCTCTTGCAATTAATGAAAGATACATGTCAGAAATAATAAATAAATTAAAAAAGAGATACATGTCAGGTGTCTCATCAGATCATTGTAAGAATCAACAATATTGGTAATCACACTTGTGATTGGGGAAAAAAGCGCTCCAGACATTATAACTCATGCTGAGGTGGAAGAGTTTGAAAACAGAAATAAGAGAGTTTCCATACAAAGGAGTTGAAGTTTGCTAGTAGTTTACACTGAAATTTGGAATACCACTTTCCTAAGCTAAAAATGGTTTCCTGCAGCTAACTACTATGTGTTGAAAAGTTTTATATTATAATGCCCATTCTTATCACATACTATGTAGATAGTTTATAGAGTAATTTCCCCCCAGTTTCTTGAACATAGTATCTTTGTGTCTTGCACCTGATCAGTCAAGCTATTCATTATTAAACACTAAAACTTGGAGAAATTGTCAATTATGTAGTACACCACATTAATAGTGGAGGGAAAATATCATACATGATCATTTGGTACAGAAAAGCATTTGACAAAATCTAATACTTTCCATAATTAAAAAAGACACACACACACACACACACACAGAGAGAGAGAGAGAGAGAGAGAGAGAGATAAAAGGTAACTTCCTCAACCTTATGAAGGATATTTATGAAAAATTTTTCATTATATTTATTAAAAGTTATAGCCACAGAAATTAGGCAAGAAAAATACTTGATATTCAGGTGAGAAAACAAGAAGAAAAACTATTTCCAGGTGGCAAGATCTTGCATATAGAAAACACTAAGATAGTCATAGTAGGTAACTCCTGTAACTTGGGAGGCTATAGGGAGGTTAAGACAGGGGACCACAAGTTGGAGTCCAGCCTGGCCAATTTAGTGAGAGCATGTCTGAAAAAAAAAGGGGGCTGGGCATGTAACTCAGTGGTGAAGCTCTTGCCTACCATGCATAAAGCCCTGGGTTTGACTTGATCCCCAGTACAACACACAATCTCTCTCTCTCTCTCTCTCTCTCTCTCTCTCTCTCTCTCTCTCTCTCTCTCTCTCTCTCTCTCTCACACACACACACACACACACACACACACACTCCTAAAGAATACACACATATGCACACACAATTAGAACTACTAATAAATAAGTTCCATTTCTATTTTGTGAAGTAGTTTGTGGTGCACTGGTATTTTCCAGGTTGGTCAGTTTTCTTTCCTCTCATCTCCAGGCTTTGCCAGGAAGCCAGACAGTTCAGTCACTGTGATTATTACTGTTGCCATATTTTAAAGATGAGAGAAATGATAAGTGACTTCCCAAGGTCAAAAAGCCAGACAGTGTTGGTTCCTGAGCTTGGGTCTCCAGAGAGCAAGGATCTTCCCTTCCAGGAGGGCTCTGTCTAGCCCCTCATAGCCTCCCCTCACCCACAGGAAACTTGCTTCTCCAAACATAGAACAAACAGAAAGAGAAGTGATAAAAACCAACAAAAATATATTTTATAAGGATTAGATAACTATGGGGGCATGGCAGCCCCAACAGGGGATTCAGTGAGGGCTCAGGCCCTAGAAATCTTGATGTAGGGCTCACATCGTGGCATCACCAGGTGGGATGTTGCAGCACTGGCCTGATGGGAAGATAAACACAGAGTCAGGACATGGGGGCTCTCCCTAACCTCCACCCCACTGCTCACAGTCAAGACCCTCAGCTCCTGGAGGCAGGAAAAAGTAGAGATCTGGCACCAGAAGTCATTGCAAGGGCCCTTGGGGAGCACTGGGGTTTACCCATCCCACTGCAATCCTAATACTCCACTCCATCTGATTCATATGGGACTGAGTAAAAATTTCCAATAAAAAAAAAGAATTTACTTTAAAACATTAGAAGCTACTGGACTAATCTCAGACCTCATTAATGGCTGAGGAAGGTAAGGGACTGTCCCAAGCTAACCAGCTAGTTAGCAGTGCAGTCTTTTCTCTTTGTCTATCCACGGACAACTGGGTGTGTTCTGAAGCCCTAGGACCTGGACCCTACATTCTCCAGGTCCATAATCCCACTCCTTAGGTTCCAAGGACTTCAGCTTCAGGGCCAGTCCGACATTTGGAGCTTCCCCCAACACATGTACAACCACAGACTCCAATGTTTCAAAGCTCACCCTATACTCCTTACCTTCTGTAAGGGTGCAGACTTGCCATATCTTGGGAGGGCCTGAGTTGCAGACCTGGGCCCAAAGAGGTCTTTAAGATGTTATGTTGGCCCCCAGGTGGTGCCCTGCTCCACCTGAAGGCACACAGCCTCTGACATGCACCTGGGAAGCAACAGGCCAAATCCAAGGAGTCACTACCCTCCTTGGCCTGGTCTCACCACTCAGCTGGGACAGCACAGAGCCCAGAGCTCTCATCCAGGAGCCTTATTCAGGCTGCCATTCCCCTCTACCACATTTCTTGGGGCAAGAATTCTAAAACACCAAGGAAGAGTGAAATTCCCAGAAACTCCCAGAGTGCCCTGGAGAAAACCCCAAAGAAAAGGAACAGGAGGTGTTAAGGCCTGAGAGCTGGGGACAGGGACCAGGGAAATAGACCCCATGTCATATCATACCACCAGCCCCACTTCAGTCCTTGGTTTACCAACTCACTGGGGTCCCAAGGATGCTCAGAGAATGATGAAACAGTTTCTTCTGCAGCCCACATCATATGGGTTATCATACTGGAGGGAGATGAGGAAGGGAAGAGGAGCTGAGAATCAGCAGGACTGGGCAAAGCCATCTCCCAGTGGCCCTCGCTAAGTTGGTCAGTTAAGCCAGGGCTCAACATGACAAGGCTCCAAGAGTGACCAGGGCCTCCTGCCTTTCAAGGCTCCAAGGAAGAGTGACCTCCCTTGACTCACTTGTGAGCAGCTCTTCCAAGACAGTGCTGACCAAGCACCCACCTCTCCTGCCTTTTCAGGGCTCCTCATCCCCTTGCGCTACCATTTGCAGGATCCTTGCTCTGTCTCCATAGGCCACACCTGTCTTCTCACCTCATCCTTCCAGGTACCTTTTAAGATCTTTCTAGTGCTGTTCTGCTCAACTGATCCAAAGATAGTGTCACCACCCTGCTCCCATTTTACTCTTTTATCTCTTGATTTTTTCTAAAAATCTACTTCATTGAATTTAACTATCTGGGAGACTAGTAGCAGCAGGGGATGCCCAGACATATTTCCCTAGTCAAAAATCAGATTTTCCAGGAAAATCTGAGCTGAAGACCTTCAGTACACAAAGCAGGAAAAGTCAAGCTCAAAGGTCATGTCCTTCCCTGGACACTTACTGTCTTCTCCTCTCCCTTATTCTACTTTCTTTCCCCTGAGTTCATCCATCACCCTCGACCCCTCCTCCTTCCAGACCAGGTGGAGTTTCAATCCAACTTCATGAGCTTTAGGTAGCAAATACTCTGTTATAATGGCAAGTGGCCCAGCAGCACCTCTATCCATCTCTATCCAGCACTTCTATCCAACACTCTTCTCTACTGAAGGAAAGACGATTCCACATCAGAACAGTCCTGGAATATGTCCAAAAAGCAATATGAATCATTGTCCTCAATGAGGTTCTGCCTCATTTATGGTGTTCACAGCACTTAAGAAATGAATATACCACCAGGTGCAGTGGTGCACACAGAATTGCAGGCACTTGGGATTCTGAGGCTGAAGGATCACAAGTTCAAGGCCAGCCTCAACAACTTAGCAAGGCCCTCAACAATTTAGTGACACTCTATCTCAAAACAAAATATAGCAAGGCTTAGGATGTAGCTTTGGAGGTTAAAGCACCCCTGGGTTCAATCCCTAGTACCAGAAGGAATAAATTAATGTCAGAGTATTAAAAAGTTGCAGAATTTTTAAATTTAGTGAAAGAATGTTTGATTAGATATGTATCATGCATATGAAATATTGATTGTACATTAGGTATACAAAATGCTTGACGAATGACAACAAATTTCTAAGAACTCAGCAGTAAATTTGAATACCTTCCTCTCCCCACATGGAACCCTATCACACACAACTGGAATCCAACTGCTCTGAGTCACCCAGACCAGCCTCTCCTACTGGCTCCACTCCTGGGACTCCTGCTCCAATTGTGTGTCTCAACACCCTCACACTCCACAGGACCAAAATCCAGTGGAATCTTCTTCTTGCCCTATCTTCTGACAAACTTCCTGCTGCCTCTCCTTCTTCCTCTTATCCTGGGGGATGAGGGTAGCAGGCCTCTCTCTGTTTTTTTCTCTCTTTCCTTCTATGCCCAAATGTTGATTCTTCTGTTTGTGGCTTCACTCATTGATTCAGATGTCTTCTTTTTGTGTGCTGGGAATTGAAGAATTCAGGGCCTTGCACATGCTAAGCACACACTCTACCACTGAGTTGCACCCCCATCAGAAATATTTCAGGGCCTCAAAAATGCTTCTGTCCAACCAGGCTTGGTGGCAAACACCTGTAATCCCAGTGAATTGGGACACTGAGGCAGGTTTGAGACCAGCCTCAGCAAATTAGCGAGACCCTGATTTACACTAAAAAGTAGCAAGGACTGGGGATGTAGCTCAGTGGTAAAGTGCCCCAGGGTTCATTTTTTCGAGTAGCAAAAAGTAAAACCCAGTCACTGCACTGAGGATGGAAAGCACCCTGCAAACAGCACGGCTAGCCTACTTTCAGTGGTGAGGGCAGCTGCAACACAAGGCCCTGAGCACCATGGGGAGTGGCCAGGGTAGAGCAGAGAGAGGATATCATGGGAACCATGTAGGCAACCCAGCTCACAGCTAATGAATTAACCCACAATTCCCTGTTATACAGCTAGGGAAATTGAGTGACCAGGGGCTAAGTAGCATACCCAAGGTCTCCCTGATGGTCAGTTCTAGAGCTGGGATTTGAACTCACGTGGTTTTTGCCAGAGTCTTTGCCACCAACCACCAAAGAAGTGACTCCAGGAGGAGTTGCAGTCAGGGAATGGAGTATGGTGGGAGTAAAAGTTAGAGCATGGGGTCAGTGCCTGAAATGGGTGCTGCAGGTAATGGAAAGGAGCCCTGTCTGAAGAATCCCAGAGTGCAGACCGCATTTAGGTTCATTGAGACTTGGGGACCCTGGACTTGGAGGGCCTCACTCTGAGCAGATGAGGAAGGGCAATGGCATATGACCTAACCTGGGGCTGGAAGAACCACAGGATGAGGGAAGGAAAAAATCTGCCAGGCAAACTCAATGGTGATAGTAGAAGCTGGAGAGAGGAGAAGACAGGCAGACCACAGGGCTGAGGAATAAGGGTCAAGCACAGGAGTCACAGGTGGGAGGGAACCACATATGGCAGTGGTGGGCTGGTGACTAAAAAAAATGGGAGGTGATAAGCAGACAGGCTCCTCTGTCTGTTCAGCTGTCTCGGGGTCTTCAGCTTTCCCTCCCTCACTGATGCTGCCCACCAGTCTTCCTGAAAGAGCCTTTAGTCAACTGATTGCCATACTAAAGGAATCCCATGGCAGAGATGCCCACTCCTATCATTCCTAGTCAAAGCTCAAAGAAAAAGCAATAAAGACCCAAGATGGGAAAGAAAGCAATGAAACTGTTCCTCTCACAGGACATGAGGTTCATTAAGAGTGAACAACAACGAATTCTGGTGAAGAAGCACAGTGGTCCAGCACCCTGTCTCAATCCCCAGTGCTGGAAAAATAGCAACACTAAGGACTCCTGCTCTTTGGAAGATGCTATGAAGAAAATGAAATGACAAACCATGAATTGCAAGAAAAGATTTGAAAACATAGATCTGAATCCAGTAGACAGAACTCCTGAAACACAATAAAAAAACAACACTTTTTTTAAAAAAAAAATGGGCAAAAGATTGGAACAAAGAGTTCACCAACAATATACCCATGGTTGAGAAGACATGAAAATATGCTGAACATCATTAGTCATTAGGAAAATACAGTCTGGAGCCCTAGTGAGGTACCATTACTCATTTATTAGACAGGCTACAATTTGGAAACAAGAAAGAATAGTAACAAATGACAGTGTCAAAAGCTAGTGAGGATGTGGAGCAACTGGAATTCTCATTCATTGCTGGTAGAAAGTAGAAAATGCTACAGTTGTTTTTCCTAAAAAGTCCCACATATGTTTACCTTATGACTCAGCAATGCCACCCTTAACAATTTATCCAATAGAAATGTAAACTTATTTCCGCATGTCTGTGCACCAATGGTTATTGTAGCAGTTTTATTTGTAACTGCCCAAAACTGGCTGGGCATAGTGGCCTCTGCCTATAGTTTCAGTGGCTTGGGAGGCAAAGGCAAGAGGGTGGCAAGTTGAAAGCCTCAGAAACTTAGTAACTTAGTAACTCAACAAGGCCTAAAGCAACATAGTAAGACCCTTTCTCAAAATTTTAAAAATTTTTCAAAAAGTAAACATAAGCGTGCAGGGGGTGGGGGGATGGACGGGTCTGGGAATGTTGCTCAGTGGTTAAGCATATCTGGGTTCAATTGTTGGTACAAAAACAAAACAAAATAGACCAAAAAAAAAACACTGACAAAAACCAGATGCACAGTAAAAATCCTTCAATTAGTGAATATATAAATAATCTGCAGGGAAATATAATACTACACAGAAACAAAAGAAAATAAACTACTGATATGAGCAACTACATAGATGAATCTCAAATGTGTTGTGCTCAGGGAATGAAGCCAGACTAGAAAGCCCACAACACCATTTATGCATGATTCTGGAAAAAAAAAAAAACACCACAAGGACTCAGGGAGAGAACTTGGCAACAAGAGATGAAAGAATTTTCTGGGGTAATGAAACTGGTTAACCTTGATCTTGGTGGAGAGTACGCGATGTCATTTGTCAAAATCCCTAACTGGAGACTAAAAAGGGTAAATTTTACTGTTTGTAATTACCCTCAATAATTGACATTTTTACAAAATTTTACCATGGCTCCCAGGTTTCCACTACTTGAAAACTACATTCCACACTTGACGTTCTGGGTCTTTTTAATCTTGACCCCCTTGGGGTCAATATCATGCTACCTTGTGCTTGAACTAGATCCATTTCTTCATCATCCTGTTAACACTCTACTTTCAGTTTTCTGGGACTTTCTGAACAATTGTACCTCTCACAGTCAATGCCTTCCTGTCTCCTCTCCAAAAGCACACAGGACACAGAGAGTGGCATGTTCTACTCTACAGTATGGGATTCACCAGACTCCCAGTCTCTTCCAGTCTGTTACACCACTCAGGACTGACCCCTCTTCTCAGTGTTCCTGGGTGTCTCCAGATGTTATTCTGACTGCATTTTGCTGATCAACACAAGTGCATGACATACTTACTCATCTCTACACCCATCCCTCAAATAATTGCCACCTAGCACACAGTAGGCTTTCAATGCAATGCACCCAAGAGGGAGAATGGCCACCAAGCTCCAGGGTATAGAGATATCTGAGTTACATCTTCAGATGTGGGTCTGGAAGGACTCATGAAGAAACATAAGGGCCAAGGGCAGTGGAGAAAGCACACAAAGTACCTAATTGCAGATATATAAGACACCTCCACACAGTCAAGGACACACACACTCAGACCACTTACCTGGTCTTCGTAGGGTCACCTGGTGGTGCCCACAGCCACTCCCTTGATGAACAACTGCAGGATGAGGGGGAGCAGGAGGGCCCCAGCAGGTACAGCCACTAGGATGCTGTGCATAGGCTAAGAAGTGAAGCCATGGAAGAGCTCTTCCCTGGCTCCGCTTTTCTACCCAACTCCTCCCTCACTCCTTCCCACCCCAGCTAGCACCACCCACACACTCTCCTTCCCTGGACTGGACAGTTAGTCCAGTACAGCGAAGTGAAAACTCAGTCCACCACACTGTCCACCCACATGTCCCTTTTCAACTTTTATTATCCTATTTCTGGCCCCCCTAGATTCTTAACTCCACAGGCATCCTACACAGCCCATGTCACTGACCCCACTGGCCTTCCACATCTCCTTCACAAGTATTCCCAAGTGACTTATCTCTCTAGCCCTACCCTTGGTCTCCTATGTCCCTCCTTGGCTGTTTGCCCCTCCCTCCCCACCACAAGCAGCTCTTCTCAGGGTGGGCCCTTCCTTGGAACTGTGTGGATACGTCATGGTATAGTCCAGGAATGCCATGTGCCTCCTCTGCATGATGAAAACCACACAGGTGGTCAGCACGGCACCCAGGTAGAGGCATAGGCACAGGAGGAGTAGCAGGTAGAGCTGGATGTTTCAGTGCCCCATGCAGTTATTCACACACCTGCAATGGTGGTCGAACTCCTAGGGTAGAGGAGGCAGGACTGAGGATCTGTCTGGATCAGCCTCCATCACCTCCTAATCCTGAGGCATCCCCCAATTCAGCCCTCTAGGCACCTTCTCTTGGCCCTACACACAGGTTCCAATCTCAGGGAGAACCTGGCATTTCCATGGTTAGAGCACAGTTAGCCCCATAGCTCATTAGTTCACCTGTCCTGAGTGAGATCTTTAGAGACAAGACCTGCCTGGTTTCACTTGGAGCAGGAAAGGACATCTCTGGGCCTCTGTTTTCTCAGACACTGGATAAGGATGAAAAAACACCCTTGCCCAACCAGCCATCTATACTTGTGAACCTGAGCAGGGTGTGCACATCAGAGAAAGGCACTCAGAATCCAGGTAACCCTCCAACTGGGCACCCAGACCAAGACCGGCAAAGATCCCCAGGACACGGCAGCAGTCAGCCTAAAGGGCTGAGATCTACTATCAACAAACCAGGGGAGAAGACAGTCACTGATTTTCCTTCCCCTGACTCCACAAGGCTCAGCACAGTTGTGATGCCATTTGCATATCAACACCTGTGCAAACAAGGCCAGCCTCCCTGGACAGGTGCAGACACAGAGGTGATGACATACATAAGTGACCAACAGTGGCTGAGAGGCACTTGAAGCACTCTGAGAACATGGTTTGATACACTCAACTAACCCACTCATGATGTGAGGTTTCTGGTCCTAGCCAGGTGCCCGTAGATAGGTTGGTGAGTGGACAGGGAGGGGGAGCACTCACCTCCACACAGATGTCACAGGTTTTGCATAGGAAGGTTCAGGTCAGGCGGTGAAAATAACAGGTGGGACACCACGGCATTTTGTATAACCTACCATTCACTTGTGCCATGTAGGGAGCCTCAGGGTCCTGCTTGAAGGCGCCTGGCAGGGAAAGAGGTTAGGGCAGTGGAGGAGGCCCTTGTATCACTCTGCTGCTCAGGGCAACCCATAGTATCACTGAGCAACAAGAAGGTGGGGAGGAGGTGGGCAGGGGAATCCTGGTCCCTGTTGAGCAAACTGACCACTCAGATGAATGGGCAGACAGAGAGAAGGACTTTCCGGCCACAAGAGATCTACATGGACCTCCCCCCTTTGAAATAGTGATCAGTGCTTGGAGTCATGTGTGAAATGGGAAGGAGGAAGAGTAAAGTGCATGGTTTTGGAAGAGCCTGTTGGCCTCTCGTGCCCATCTGCCCAGGCCTCTCTTCTAAAGCAACTGGGAAACCTCTAGGATTCTGTTTTTTCACAATTCAGTGGCTTGGGAAATGAAGTGCCAGGGCCCAAGTAATGTTGACAGGGTAAGAAGGGATCCTGAGGCCACAGGGGGGCTCAGTCCTTTCAAAATGACCCCTGTAGGCACCAGCCCTTGGGGTGCCACCTCCCTTTCCCACAGGTCTGAAGCCTTACCTCTGTGTAAATGCCTGGGTCTGAAGTATTCATAGAAATGAGCCTGTACATAGTGGGGAGGCAGAGAAGCCCCGTGGCCATGGGAAAGCCCCACTCTCCATCTTGGGCCAGTGCTCGGCATCTGAAATCAGGGCCAGACTCAATTCTAGTCTGGGGCAACCCGGAGCTCCCGTGAGGCCCGGCTCATCTGAGATCAGACTCACACACCTTAAGGGCAGATCTGAATATCCAGGCTAGAGACAGACCCCATTCCCTCCACCAAATTTCACCAGGATTACCAGCCTCTCAATGTTCCCCCATAGGCTCCACACATCTCTGTGCTTCACACTAAAAATCCTCCTTCCCCTCCTGGCCTCCCTCCACTTCCCTGCCTCTGCACTCTGTCTAATTCCCATCTGTCTCTTGATGAGAAACCTGAGAGCTGGCATGGAGACTCACAGAAACGTGAAGAACACTAGGCTTAGAGAGACCAGGGATGCCACAGTGAAACAAGCCCAAAGGCTCGAGAAAACCCAGGATCTGGCTGGGAGTGGGGGTGGGGACAGTAAATCCTTTGATACAGTCATGATCCGATGCCTGCTCTCAAACTAATGAGAGCCAACCGCTCCTTCTCCTGGTTTGGCACCCAGAGTACCATGACTACAAGTGTGACATCATAGAGGTTCCAGAATGGGGGCTCTGGCTGCTTTCAGTGCCCTCTGAGAGCAACTCTCCCCTGCCCTCACATAAACACCTGTAGACTGGGACATCCTGCTCTTACAATGGTGGCTTTGTTGGAGCTGGTGAGGATGGGATGTGGTTTGTCCCTCAAAGGTTCTTAGGCTGGAGGCTTGGTCCTGGGTGTGGCAGTGTTGAGCTGGTAGCACCTGCAAGAGGTGGGGCCTAGAGGGAAGTAATTGTGCCACTGGGGATGAGGCCCTTGGAAGGGAGTAATGAAATTCTCATGAGCCCCCATTAGTTCCTGTGAGAGAGGCTTGTTCTAAAAAGAACAAGGCTCATCCTCCCCAGTTTCTGGCCATGAAGTCTCGACCCCTTGCATGTCCTGTCACCATGATGCCATTCACCATTTTGTGAGCACTCTCACCAAAGGTTAGCCACAGGGGCTGCCAAATGTTGGACTCTGAGCTAAATAAACCTCATCTTTTAATAAAGTACCCATTCATGGGTAACTTGTTAGAGCCAGAGAAAGCAGGCTAATACAGAGACCATATAGTATGGTTCCTGGGGAGATGGCATGGGGAGAAGTTTGGTGATGGTTATCTACTCTCAGGCCCAGTGCTAATTGAACCAGGCAGTGCTGGTTGCTCAGCCTATTTCTATTTCTTTCTCTTTCTGTTAACAGAGTTCCAGTTTGGAGAAGGAGGTAGCAATCTAAACAACTAAATAATCTCCCAGTTTCCCTCATTAACAGGGTTGGCTTTATGACACAATTCTGTCTCAAAATAAAAAATAAAATATGTTGGGGATCGGACTCAATAGTTAAGAAACCCTGGGATCAATCCCTGATGATGACGATGATGATGATGATGATGATGATGACGACTTGTACATGATTATGGCATACAACATATCTTGAAACATATTCACTGGAGAATGGCTGAGTCAAGCTATTGAACATATTCACTCTTTCATTACTTATTTGTGATGAGAACCCTTAAAATCAACTCTCTGAGCCATTTTCAAGCGTCTATAACATTACCAACTGTAGTCATTCTGTTTTATGTTGTTAACTGAGGTCATTATATTGGATAGTAGACCCTTTAAACTCAACCCTCCCATCTAAGTGTAATTTGATCTCCTGTGACCAGCACCTTACCAGTCCACAGGCCAACCAGCCCTGGGCCACTGGCAGTCATTATTCTGCTATTTCTTTTTTTTTCAGATTTTTAAAATAAATTACTGTAGAATACATTACAATTATATTATACATATAGAGCACAATTTTATACCTCTGGTTGTATAGAAAGTATGTTCACACCAATTCGTGTCTTCATACATGTACTTTGGATAATAATGTCCATCACATTCGACCATCATTGCTAATCCCCTGTCTGCTCTGTTCCCGTCCCACTTATCTAGAGTTTGTCTATTCCTCCCATGCTCCCTCACCCCCACCCCACTATGAGTCAGTCACCTTATATCAGAAAAAAACATTTGGCATTTGTTTTTTGGGAATTGGCTTACTTCACTTAGTATTATCTTCTCCAACTCCATTCATTTACCTCAAATGCCAAGCTTTTATTCTCTTTTATTGCTGAGTAATATTCAATTGTGTATAAGCCACATTGTTTTTTGTCTATTCATCTACTGAAGGGCATCTAGTTTGGTTCCACAGTTTAGTTATTGTGAATTGTGCTAGGATTACAACCAGTTTATTTTCTATCCTTAGTACCAATTATTATGTATGGGCTTATTGAAGAAAGGCAATAAACATTTAGTGAATTGATTTAATAGTAATTCTAGGTTGGGAAATAAATCAAGGCTGTAGTATTGATTTTGGCTGAATCTGTTAAAGATGTAACATTTGGAAGAGGATGATTGGAACTGAATTTTTAAGGGTGGGTAGAATTGGAGAGATGTGAAAGACAGTGATATCATACTAACCTTACTCAGGGATCAGAAAATTTTTATGTAAAAGGCCAGATCATAAATACATTCATGTGTGTGTGTATGTGTGTGTGTGTGTTTGTTTGTGTGTGTGTGTGTGTGTTTGTGTGTGTGTGTGTGTGTGTGTGTGTGCCCAGCAATTAAACTCAGTGGCACTTAACAACTAAGCCACATCCCCAGCCCTTTTTTTTTTTTATCTAGAGACAGGGTCTCACTGAGTTGCTCAATATCTTATTAAGTTGCTGAGGCTGGCTCTGAATTGGCAATCCTCCTGCCTCAGCCTCCCAAGCTGCTGGGATTATAGGTGTGCACCACCTTGCCAGGCATGGCTAATATTTCAGGCTTATGCATCACATGGTCTCATCGCAATTACTCAACTGTTTCCTGGTAGCACAAAATCAGTCCTAGACAACAGGAAAACAGTGTGCATGGCTGTTCCCATAAAACTTTGTTTATGATCACTGAAATTTAAATTTCATTTACTTTCCATGTTTCACAAAATAGTATTCATCTTCTGAATTTTTTCAACCACTTAAAATGCAAATACTATTTTCAGCTGTGGACCATACAAAACCAGCATTTGATCTGAAAGTTATATTTATTGAGACATGATGTGAAAAACACAGAAAGAAAGAGGGAGTGAAATGAGGCGCTGCAAAGGGCAGAAACAATGCTTGGAAAAAGAAAAAAGAAAAGGAAGAAATCAGATGACACTAGAGAGATAACTAATGAGAAATGGAACTATATAAGATTCTATAGGCCTTTTTTGTTTTTTTGAGAACTGAGCTTTACCAAAATAGTGAATCATTAAAAGGTTTTGGGTTTGAACAGAGAAATGCCCTGATTTGATTTAAAGTCTGTAGAGGATCATGAAGTACAAGTTTAGCCTGGTTTTGGAATAGGAAGTAGTTAAACTTGAATGGATGAATTTATGAGTGAAAAACCTAAGGAAGATTCTCTTCTGATACAAAAATCAATTTTCTCCCCATTATGTGTGCTCTATTGATTCATGGTTTGGCTAAATCACAGGGTAGGGATCTGGGGGGCGGGGTGGGATGCCTTAAGGAGGTGGCACTTTCAGAGACTGTCCTTATAGCTCTCAACCAGAATGAATTTAATTCCCTCCACATGTGGAAAGACTTTTCTCTATTGAATTCAATGCATAACAGGAAGGCATTTGGATCCCATTTAATCCTGACTGATCAGGAACTGGCTCCAAGTCTGAATACTCATGCTGAACAAACTAGTTTTCTTTTCTGGAACCAGTTTGTGTAAATTCAGCAATGGAAGTTCTTTTTCATCACAAACTTCTCTATAGAGGCAAAGCACTAAGGTTTATATTTCTGTATTAACTCCACTTCCCTTAACAGAATGTTGGTGCAGAGATAAGGCCTGAATAAATAACCTCAGTGACTCAGTGCAATTGCCTTGTGCACCCTGCATCAAAGCATGGCTGTGAGGAGTCAGTGAGGCTTACATCTGGGTGATGCTGATTCAGTGGCCCTCCTGCTGATGTGTTACTTGGAAGCTAGATCACCAGATTGGAAGGAAGGAGGCCTTGGCCAATGGCTATTGTGATCTCTGGTTCCCACAGTTCTGGATCTTTGTTTCTGGATCAGGCTGTGTGTTAAGTCAGTTATCTAGATGTTATCTCCCACTTTGCTCAAGAAGTATACAACTCTATCACATTAGTCCTCACTGCCAAGATGAAAAGTTGAGTACCTCCAAAGAGGTCTCCTTCTAGTGTCACTAGATTTACTCTCCCAGTCTGATCCTTCATTTGAGCCTGGTAGTCACATTTGAAATACATATGCCTAGAGAATGTCCAGGAAACAAAATGATGGCACTTTTTAAACAAAACAGAAGTGACACTATAGAGTCTCCCTGTGCAGAATAAATAAATGAAGTTCACAGAACTGCTCCTGCCTTAGGGTCAATGTTAGAGGCATCCAACTCTCCTGGTGGGGCCGGTGGCTCCTGCTGGGTCTGAGGCCTTGGGCCAGGGCAGGCAGGCAGGCAGCTCTGGGCCTCTTCTCACAGTGCTATGCAATCCGGATCCGTGGATGGGGCAGTCAGAGCTGAGAAACCCACAGGGTGGTAATAGTGTTTCGTGGTTGAAGTCCTGGTGATCCCCAGAAAGGAAGCCCAGCCGGGGATACAAAGGCAGAGGCTAGGGCCCAGCATCTGCTTCCTCAACGGCTGGCAGTGCCTTGGGCCCTGGAGCATACTCTCCACAATCCCAGGCCTCCCTCACACAGCAGGGAAAATGCTGCTCCATAGCTGCAGACTCTCAGAGGGGGAAAAGTCTTCAGAGACCGCTTGCAAGATAATTTCTACTCTCCTGGGCCCCTCTTGACCTGAAACACAGGGTGTGGAACTTATGGAGACAGGATCTCATGGGTACATTTCTGCCGAAGGGCAAATTCAATCATCTTAGCTGTCCCTGTTGGATTGAATCGATGTTGTTGATAGATAGGTTTCAAACCACTTTCTAAATTCCCGGGATCCCCATCACTGGTGGCCATGACCCACACCTGACCATCCTGGTCTCCAAGGAGAGAAAGTGAGAGAAGAGGGAGAAATAGAGAGGGAGAGATGGAGAGAGATTATGAGTTCTCCTTGGAGGAGGCTGAGGCTGGAGGATGGCAAGTTCAATGCCAGCCTCAGCAATGGAGCTGGACCCAAAGCATTTGAGGAGACGTTGCTGGAAAAGAAGAAGAAAAAAAATGCTGAGGATGTGGCTCAGTGGTTAAGCAGTGTGGGCTCAATCCCTCTGCATTAGGGTTCTCGAGAGGAACAGAATCAACAGGGAGTTTGGTTATGAAAAGGAGACTCACTGGGTTGGCTGACGCACCACAAGCTGGATAGTCCAAAATGGCAGTCTGAGGGCTGGAGAGCTGGACGCACAATCAGATAAATCCCCAGAACAAGAGAGATCAGGGAGCTCCCCTATTAGTAGGCCAAAGGCTTCTGGAGAATCGCTGGCACAGCCTGCTTTGGAAGAGAGAAGAAGCAGGAGTCCGACATTCAATCACAGCAGCAATCAGGAACTGTTCAAGAGGAATCCACTTGCATCTGCTGCTGCTTGGCTGGTTCTTCCAAGCCATCCTCTTATTGTATGCTGCTGCCCATGCTTAGGGAGGGACTTTGTTTCCATTGCCTATCCCACATGCCAATCATGTCCAGACACACCCTCACTGACACAACCATGAGCCTCTTGATCCTCTGCATCTCTTAGTCTCATCACATTGGCCACTGGAAAGGACCATTGCACCCTGGAAGTGTGAATACATACATACATACATACATACATACATACATACATACATACATAAAGTAATGAATTAATTACTATCCCAGGCTTCTGGAAACTCCCTGGACAATCCCTGGCACAGTCCACTTTGCAGGAGTGAAGAAGCAAGAGTCAGATATCCTCCAGTGATGGCAGCAGCCATCAAGAAGAGAAGCACTGGCATCTGCCGCTGCTTCCTTGTGCTTTCAACATTTATTCCAAGCAAGCCACCATCCTATTGGATGATGCTGCCCAACTTTAGGGAGGGTCTGCGCTTCAGTTGCTATCCCACATGCCCATGATTACTAGACACACCCAGAAGGCTCTTAATCATTGGTATGTCCCAACCCCATCAAGTTGAATGAATGCTAACAGTAAAGAGGGCTACCAACACTGAATCAACAAGAACACCTGAACAAATCTACAACTTGATTGCCATTAAATCAGGAAGCAAACACAAGGTGAGGCTGGGGATAGAAGTAAACCGCATTAACAATACTAAACCCACTCTCTCCTTTTTATGATGACAATGTGTAGATTTCCCTACTAAATGAGGATAAAACATTCAAACAAATGAGAATATATTCTTAATCTTCTCTTGGTTAATATTTTTAATCCCATGTTTTTAAACCATTTTTAAAACATCTTTTTTTTTTTAATATTTCTTTGAGGATCAAACCCAGAGCTCCACACAGGCTAGGTGAGCACAGTACTGTTTGAGCCACATCCTCAACCCTGGTTTTATATTTTTAAATAGATTTCATGCGTACCATTCTGTCTCTTTCAAACTCTAAATTTCTGTCCAAGGAAAGATCTATTTAGTTATAGAGAGACTAAATCATGTACAGTTTTTCCTCAATATTCGTAAATATAGTCTCTATCATGTGAGTTTTTGCTTGATAAGATTGATTTTCTTCTTTTTGCCAAGTATTCTAAATTCTAAAGAAACGTTGCACCTAATTGACCACTGTGTTCACTGTTAAGTAAACTTTCTTTAGTTTGACAGTACTTAGATCATTTGGTGACCTTCAGATTACATCAGAATGTGGAATGCACCTTCTAAGTCTTCACTTCTGTGCATCAGTTAACACAAATTATGTAAATTGCTGTGAGATTTAACTTGCAGAAAAGTAGTCAGTCTGGCTAAAAAAAATGTAGGAACTATTCCTAGGAAGTTCAGGTTGGTTGGAATGTTCTGAAGAGAGAAAACTATAAAGCAGACAGATGCCCTTACGAAGATCATCCCCATCACACCTTCTTCCTGTTCATTGCTTTCTACACATCATTTTCCTCACTTTACAATCACATTCATGCACCTGAGTAACCTGAGGTGGCCTTTCTGGGAATGATGTCTGCACCCCAACTTCTCAAGAGTGCAAACCCTTGGGTAAACCTGATTGTTTTTGAACTCTTGATTCCCAAGTACTTACTTACCAGGGGTGAGTACATGGACTTGGATCCAGTAATAGATTCAGCTTTTAATAATTTGAGTTCACTGGCTACCTGTATCTGCATCCTTCTCATGCCATACACTCACTTCTGAATACCTGTCCCGTCCTTTGTCCTGAAATGACAAGCAGATGAGTAAATCTATTTCCCACATGAATATATTTCCCCAACTCAAGGTCTGATACTCCAAAAGTGGATTCCTTGTTTTGTACTGAACACCTTAACTGAATTTACTCAGACAACTCAACACTGTCTACCCTCCTTGTGGATTCCCTGTCTTGAATAATGATACACAGAAATGTTAACAGTAACTCAGAAATCTAGGATGAATATTGCCTCCCTCCCTCTCTCATTCTTTTTTATTGGCATCCTTTTTCCTATTGTTCTTTTGAAATTCCCTACCTCCTTCACCATAATACTAACTCTGATTCTATCCAGAGACTGAACCCTTCATGCCATATTAGTTATCACTGGTTTTAAAAAAACTGAGATATTCTAAATTTCAAGATGAGGGCTAGAGCATGGAGAGAGAGAAAGAGAGAGAGAGAGAGAGAGAGAGAGAGAGAGAGAGAGAGAGAGAAGAGATATTCAATGAGTTTACTGTTTAGGGTCAGACTAACAGATATGTCCCACATTCCTGAATATATGCTGAAATTTCACTTGTAACCCCATCTGGTATCCAACCAGAGCCACCACATCTAGCTTATGTGTGAATTTTCTGGACTATGAATATTGTCCAATCCAGAAGCAACAAGTGAACTGTCCCACTAGTCCCCAAATTTTCCCATTCTGCGTTGTAATGCCTCTCTTATCTATAGCCAATGTAAGCTAAATGTAAAATGATTTATACTTTCCTTCCTCACATTTTCATGATAAGAATACTTTTGGCTGTTAGGCCTGGTATACATATTTTCAGCCACACTCCAGCCTTGCTGCTGATAGTTGTGGAACTTGTATTGGGACCTGCCCCTTTTCTGGCTAGCATACAGCATGGCCCAATGTGGACAGTGATTTCAGAGAACCCTCAGTTTAAAGGGGTTTTGTTTCATATCACCTTCTATGTATGCATTTCCCTTTCTAGGGGGAATGATGTCTGCATTCACTGTCCTCAGTACATGTTTCTCAGGCAAGTTCACTGAGACTCACTCCACAGTTTGGTGACAGAAGAAATTCTCACTAGGTTCTTAGTGGTTCACATTAATGCCTAACATTCATGGACACAGGGTGCCTTGTGTAATCTGAACTCAACTAGGCCCAGGTTCATGCTGTCCCTTTCACAGTAGAGACACACAGTTTTATCCCAGAGTTGGGTGTGCTCCCGGATTCAGTAACTGAATACAGTCCTAGATTATTAGAAACAACTGTACCCAAATTAAAAGTAGCACCAGGAAGGGGACACTGTGAGGAAAGATTAGGAAAAAATCTTTATAAATGTATTGTGAGTGCTACTCAGGAAGCTCCTCTTCACCCTGCAGGAACTAGAGAATCAGGGTACTTAATATCCATCCAATTCTTCTAGATAGCATCTTGAAGCAAAGTCCTTTGAGCTGCAATAAGGATGAAAAACTGACACTAAATGGCCAGAGGGAAGGGTGAATTTTTAATCCAGGAGACCTATGGAAAATGCTCTCTTTTTGGCTGGTGAATAAGGTGCACATTGGAGTTCTCTGTTGAGACAAGAGGCAAAAAAGATTGTGAACTTTCTATCTCAATGTTACTGACCCTGGGGAATGTTCTGTTTTACTTAGTGCTCATTGGTCGCCATGGTCTTTTTCTTCACCTCAAATACCAGGCCCAGGGGTGATCACTGTTACCTAAGTATTGAGCCTCAAATTCACATTTGAAAGAAGGAGATGGAGATCCTTGCTATGGTTTGAATGTATCCCTGAAAGCTTATTCACCGGAGTCTAAATTCCCCCATGCAACAGTATCAGAAGATGGGGCCTGAAAAATGTGATTAGGCCAGCAGGGCTCTGCCTCCATAAATGGCTTCAGTGCCCTTCACAAAAGGACTTTCAGTAGTGGGCCCTTGCACACATGTTCCTGTGCCTTTTCGTTATAGGACAAGGTAGCACAAAGGCCTTTGTCAGTTGCCTGCACCATGTTTTTGACCTCACTAACTCCAAAACCCATAGAAAATGTGTTTATTTTCTTAATAAATTGCCTGGTTCCTGAGATTCTGTTATAGTGACAGGGACCAAATTAATACAATTGTTACAATTTTCCTAATGAAGGGGATTATGAAAGAAGGTCGGGATATGCCAGCATCAATATATGCCATTTTGGCCCAAGGATTATTTTGAACTAAAGGCATTTGAGTTACTGAAATCTCTCTTTATACCTAAAAGTAAGGCTTTCCCAAATAACTTGATCATCATTAGTACTCACCCCAGGAACAATTACATCTCCCTCTGATAAGAGAATTTGCCACCACACTCAAACAGACATTCTCCACAAACTATATTAATTCCCTATTAAGTGGATTTTAAATTCTCCAATTTTACCACTCCTTTGGAGGAATTAGATCTTTCTGTGATGCAGCCATACACACAAAACTTAAAATTCATAAATCGGTTATGCCTTTGGTCCTGTTCAGCTGTTTCCAAATTATTTCAGTCCCAACCAAGGCCATTGAATCTACCAAGGCAGAGGAAAATCTTTTCTTTGTTTTCCTAGAAAACATAAACTTGTATTATTACTATCTCTCTAAGACATTACTGCATAGCTTCTGAGCCGTGTCCACACTTCCTACAAGGCTCACCTGTGCACACTGCTGTGGTTCCAAACTTCCTTTCTGTATTTTTCCTTAAAATGTTAGAGAATATCTGTTGTGTGTCACCTTTTTTCAGTCAATAGTATCCTAACAAGTCTTGTTATTGTGCTGTGTTTCTTGGTTTCATAAAGCTTTACTTAATGACATTTTACAGACATATCTTTCTCTGTTTACACTTTTATATTATAAACCCACTTTAAAGCAGAATTCACTTGGTCCTGCATGGTTAAGATGAAACTTTGTGAAGGAGTCTATGCTTTTGTGTGTGTTCTTAGACTCCGAAGGATAGAAACTCCTCCTCCTTGGATCTTTGTGACAAAAATTGTGACAGTAAAATCCACTCTGGCTTCTTTCTCTCAAACATAGAGATTTCTTCATATATCATATTTCTTCATGTATCAATTTCAATTCAAGATCATGAAACTCTTGTTTGTATTTCAGAAAAACAATACCATAGAGAAAATAAATGTGAACATGATCTCCAAGGAGATTCTTGCCCTAAAATTAAAAAAAAAAAAAAAGGCCTGGGGTTGTGACTCAGTGATAGAGCATTCAACTAGCATATCTGGTCTGTTTTTCTGCACCCTGATTTTTTTTTTCTTCTTGCTGTCATCAGAGTGAGTGCAACATAGGAGAGACTCAACTCTGAGCTTGTCAGGGTAGGGAGAAGTGACTAGTTTGTGTCTGAGGGCCATACTAGAGGGCTCTGTAGGTAGGCATGCCTGGTGATACTGCAGGTTTCAAACTGAAGTTTTAAAATGGAGTTGCTTAGGCTAAGGCCTAAGGCCATCCTTACACCCACCACTGGACAGAGCCCACCAGAGCAGGATTCTGTAACTGCGTAAACATGTCTGACCTACAGCTGATGTCTTGGATTCCTTGGTTGTCAACAAAGAAGGCCCAAGACTAGAGATTTCATTTGGTCTTCTTTCCTAAGTAATGTAACTGGAGACCATTTAAAGGACACTTATTGATCCTGGTTCACCCCAGAGTTCAAGAAGGTCACATTCAGTTTTGAAGAAACACCAGCAAGTGGCCACTCAACTACACACTCTGTTAAAACCCTACCCTCATATCTTCAGAGATGCCCTTGGGTTCAGCCCACAGCTGTGACCTGGGTAATTGTCTCCTTCTTGCCCCAGACCCACCTATACAACTCCCCATCCTGACTCACCCTCTCAAAATCAATAGACAATCAGTGAATAAAGGAATGGGTTTAATTGTCATGAAAAATTTAATCAGATTAGAAACTATGAGAATTCTCAGTCCAACTAAAAAAGAGTTCCTTATCAAATTAATTACACAAAGATTGTTTTTTCTTATTGAAGAACCTTTAATTCATTCAGGAGAGAAAGAACAAAATAAGAATGATCAGCACAGCCAAATCTCCTAGGCATACAGGGCACAGTCCCAGTGCATGAGTCCACAAGGACAATATGAGGGTCCCCACTGGAGTCCTTCAGGTTCCTTCCAGGGCATTGGCTGATGAGTATTGTACTGCAAGGCATCCTCCAGGCTGGGGTTCCTTTCTATTCTGGGTTCCTCTGGAATATAAGCCTCAGTTTTCAGCAGCTTCCAGGGATGAGCTGGGCTCCAAGAGGCAGCATGAGTGTGTGTCTGTTCAATAGCCCAGTCACTGGCACCTCCTGGGAGGTTCAGGGCCCATTGGGCTGCACTGATGGTAGGGCTTGCCTCTTCTTGAGGTGATTGGAGCTCCTGAGTGGATTCAGCCATTGGCTCCTGGATGCTCAGGTCAAGACCTCGTTTTTGACCCCTGTCAACTCTCTGCTCCTGTGTAAAAAAATATTCCATTAGTACACTATTCTCAGATCCCCCAAGACAGCTCCCACTTTTGTGTAGGCCCAGTGAGATAGTTAGCTTACCAAAAAATTCACATCTCCACAGCTCTGGAGGCACTGGCAGGAGTGGCGGCTCAGAGCAGGAAAATTATCCATTGCCCAGGCCCACTCCTGTTCTGGGTTCAGTCCTGGGGGCATGTTGGTCTCTGGACATGCCCTCCTGGGAGTCAGGGATCCTGAGGTTGACAGAGGGACTGCCATAGTTTTAGCTTTCCTACCAGGCCAAGGTGTGTTCCTGGACTAGGAAAAGGAGCAAATGATTCAGTCTGGTATGGACTGCAACTTTTTATAGTGGTCTGTCTTGTAGCTGACCTCAGAAGACATATCCAATCACTTTCCTGGGACATTCATTTGCATCACAAATTGATTGAAGAACCTGATAGGATTAAGGTGCAAATGGACTAATCCTGAAGGCATTGTTGAAATTCCTTGGTTTTGATTGAATTAGATAGTGAAAAGGTGGGTGGGTGTGGGTGGCAAGGCAGGCTCCAGTCCTTGGCAGTTTCAAATCAGTATCAAAATTCTCTCCCTATTTCAGATAAACATAGACAAATTAGCTGGGCATAGTGATGCACCCCCGTAATCCCAGTGTTTTGGGACACTGAGGGAGGAGGACCTTGAGTTCAAAGTCAGCCTCAGTAAGGGTGAAGTGCTAAGGAACTCAGTGAGACCCTGTCTCTAATAAAATACCAATAAATAAATAAATAAATAAATAAATAAAAATTTTAAAAAATATGGCTGGTAATGTGGACCCAATCTCAAGTGCCCCTGAATTCAATTCCTGGTATCCAAAACAAAACAACCACATAAAGTAATGACTTAGTCCAATCCTGCATCCCATTTTGCTTTTTCCAGTCATGCTGGTGATTGAATCTTAGGCTTTAAACCACTGAGCTTCTTCTTAGCCCTTTTTATTTTTTGTTTTGAGAGAAGATCTGGCCATGTTGCCTAGTATGGCCTCAAACATTGTTTTTCTTCCCTAAGTCTTTTCATTTGCTGGGATTACCTGAATTAGCTGGGTTATTGAGCCCAGCTAATTCTCCCCATATGTGCTGGGATTGCCTGGTTTTAGAGACCAGACTCAGTGGAGCTGGATCATAGTCTTAAAACCATAAGCTAATTCATCCTGGAACTGGATGGAGAAGCTAAATTTTAAAGCATTCATGGCTAAGTAGGAAAATGAGTAAGGGGAGCAGGTTGTGTTGAGAAAAGGAGAGTCCTATGGCTATTTTGAATTGTAATTTTTCTTTTTTAGAAAAAAAATTATAGATGGACACATTTTCTTTATTTCTTTATTTTTATGAAGTGGTGAAAATCAAACCCAGTGCCTCACACAAGCTAGTGAGTACTCTATCACTGAGACCCAACCCCAGCCCTTAGAATTGTAAATTTTCTAATCTATGCCTAGGTTTTCTGCCTTAAAGTGCATCTAAATTTTCTATGATTTTCCTGTCTAAAGGACAAATCAATGGAGTTAATCTCACATTTTCCATTCCCTCCCCCAGAATCCTAACCTTTTCTAATGTAAATAGAAGTATTTTATCCTAAGTAGTTCCTCTTTATCTAATTTCCTTTTTTTTATAGCAATTCATCCCATTTCTATTTCATTTAAATGTATATTTAGCCAGCTCTGCTGTAGCATGGATGTAATCTGAGTGACTCTGGAGCCTGCAGCAGGAGGATTTAAAGTTCAAGGCCAGTCTTAGCAATTTAGAGACATCTTTCTTTTTCTTTTTCTTTTTGTTGTTGTTTGTTAGTTGTTTTTTTTTTGTGTGTGCATTTTTTTTTTCATGCCTGTGTTCATTTTCTTCTTTTGTTTTAGGAAACAATTCTTTTTCAGTAAGGGTCATCTCAATGGGGCAGGGGAATTCATGTATGGGTTAATCTGGCCATGAGCTCTATAAATGTGGCAGTATATCTAGGTTCTTTATTCATTGGATACATTAAATGACCAAAAAAATCATATATAAATCCTCAACTTTAACATTACTCTTCCACATTTAAAGATGTCTGCCAAAACTGAGTACTTTTTTTGGTCTATGGACCCTATGTCAGTTCTACTCTTTAGACACACCAATCAAATCTACCATTTTAACAGTGGAATGGCACACATTTTTTGTTTATTTTTGGTTTTTTGGTTACTGATGACTGAATCCAGGGGTAGTTAATTCTTAGTTAATCCCCTGGTCTTTTAAAATTTTCGGTTTTAAGACAGGGTCTCACTAAGTAGTATAAACCCTCAGGAGGTTGCTGAGGGTGGCCTTGAACTCTGGAATCTCCTGTCTCAGTCTCTATTGCTCCTGAACCACTATTCCAAAGCACTTTACCTTTAAGGTGACATCTTTCAGACACTTGGTGGCTCCTTTGGATATGCATATCCTTGATGACCTTGGCAGTTTCTTTGTGTTTTAAAAGTGAACACAAAGATTTGAACTCATTATTTTTAAGATTTTGTGGGGTTTTATGTATCAAGACAATATTGAACCATTTTCACAGATCACCTTGGACAAGATATAGGAAGAGGAATGATTCATTCTATAGGTGATTATATTTTTATTTGACATAAAAAGTCTCAGGAAATATATATAGTTTTATTAAGAATGAATTTTTAACATTTTTATTTATTTATTTATTTATTTTTTGTGGTAGCAATGGGAATTGTCACCAGGGCCTCATGCATGCCAGGCAAGAATTCTACTACTAATCTGCAATCAAAGCCCTTCTTTGTGAGTTACTAAGATCTTTTTATGTACATTTCACCTGCAGCTTTGAACTCTGACACAGTAGCCTGTGATGTGCCTTAGCACACTCTACCTCTCCATTGTCCTGCAGTGGACATTTGTATTTCTGCTGTCCCCTACACCACACATGCACCTGTGGGAGAATTTACCTAAGGCAGGTACCCATAAACATAACTCTTTCCTCAAAAGAGTATTACCTGAACTTTTCTGAACATTACCAGATTGTTTTTTAGGGTGAATGCAGCATTTACTTTCCAACAATAGTGTTGTGCAGTACTGCATGCACACATTTCTTACAAACACTTGAAGTGACCCAGTATTCTGACATTTGCTGGGGGCCTTTGTGTATCTAAAGAGGTTTGCTTTGGGCTTGATGCCTCCTGACCCAGTTTTTTTTAATTTTTTAAAGTTTCTTTTTGTGAGTCTGTTGCTGTGTGTTTTTGAAACATTCTTTGATGTTCAGTCTTAAATCTATCTTTGCTTTTTGATCAGATTATGAGTTATTCTCATCCCTCCTACTTAAACTAAGTGTGTTCAGTTTCTGTTCCTAAAGGCAAAAGCAACACAACTCTGCCTTAACAGTCTTCCTGATGCCTTTTAGCCTGTTACAATCTCTTTTATTTTTAACAACCACAAAAGAATGGACTTACGTTTCATTCATAAAATATACATTTTCTCCATGAAAAAGTGTTTAAATATTCTGTTTTCAGGATGTTCTTATCAAGTTAGTTTAACACTTTTATTTCAGCAAAAATAATGCCTTTCAAAATTTTAAGGATTTTTACAGTTTTCCTTTCATATAAGCTTTTCAATCAAGAAATAAATTGTCTAAACATACATTTTTATATTTTCTATATATATTAACTGCATTAACACAGAGATCCAGAAACCAGAAGCAGAAGTTTTGCCATCTAAAACCTTCTCTCCCTGGTGGGTATTAAACCATATCTGAGTGACATTAATCTAATTGGGGCCAATGTCTGGGAGAGGCTGTGCTCAGCAGGGGCAGCTGTGTGAAGGCATTAGAAACTGGAGACTTACAGGCCCTTCCTTAAGTAGATGCAGAACAAAAGTACTATCCAAGGAGACACACTTCCCACTTAAGGAACTCCTGCCACACATTCTTTTCTATACTTGGATAGATTTGTTTGAGGCCAACAGCTGGGCTCTTTTGCATTGTTCCCCCTGGATACCTTCCAAAACTCTTCCCACCAAAGCAAGAGGAGCCCTCCTCTAAGACTCTGATATCAAGTCCATAGCACAGCTCAGAATCAGAGCTTTGTCCTCCACCCCATGCAGAACTCCTCCATCTCTGCTCTCCCTTCATTCTGTCTACTGTTGAACAAGAGAATCAAAAATTTATGAGGGCCTATTAAAAACAATATGAAAATAGCTATAAGTATGGCATGTTCCCTCTCAAATGTGGAATCTTAAAAAATTTTACTTTAATGTAGAATAGGGATTGTTAGGGCTTGGGAAGGTGTGAAGAGAAGGTGGAAGAAGAGTGGATGGATGTGACCAATACACTCCATATGTATATATGGAAAGATGACATGAATTCCTCCTCAATATGTACAGTTTAATATGTACCAATAAAGAAATCAATTTCTTCTACAAAGCACTGCATAGGCAAAGATGAAAAAATCTATTTTTTTTTCTCTCCTGTAGGAGCAGGCACAGAATTCTGCAACTCTAGAGCTCCACCTGGAAAGAGAACAGGGTTGGGGGAAATTCCCCAGCTTGGAAAGCCTTGAGGAGACCAGAACCCAATCTAGTTTACTAGGGCTGCTGAGCAGAATTCTTAAAGGCACAGAAATGACTTCCACATAGATAGGATTTGGAGACTTCTCTCTAAGCACCTGTCTGGTCTTGGCAGCCCCAGGCTGCTGCAGATGAGGTCCTTGTCCCAGTAGATTAGTAGATGCAAAAGAACAGAAAGAAAGAAGAACCTGTTGGATGCCATAAAAAAATTTACATGTTTTTTTTTCTTTTTCCCCACCTTCTTTTTTTTATTGGTTGTTCAAAACATTACAAAGCTCATGATATATCACCTTTTATACATTTGACTCAATTGGGTTATGAACTCCCATTTTTACCCCAAATACAAATTGCAGAATCACATCTGTTAAACACTCACGTTTTTACATAATGGCATATTAGTGACTGTTGTATTCTGCTACCTTTCCTATCCCCTACTATCCCCCCTCCCTTCCCCTCCCATCTTCCCTCTCTACCTCATTTGCTGTTGTTCAATTCTCTCCTTTGTTTTCTCCCCTTTCCCCTCACAACCTCTTATATGTAATTTTATGTAACATTGAGGGTCTCCTACCATTTCCATATGCTTTCCCTTCCCTCTCCTTTTCTCTCTCCCCACTCGACTCTGTTTAATGTTAATCTTTTCCTCATGCTCTTCCTCCCTGTTCTGTTCTTATTTGCTCTCTTTATATCAAAGAAGACATTTAGCATTTGTCTTTTAAGGATTGGCTAGATTCTAAGATCTAGCAGATTGCTAAGATTCGCTTAGCATAATCTGTTCTAATGCCATCCATTTCCCTGCAAATTCTATGATTTTGCCATTTTTTAGTGCCGCCTAATACTCCATTGTGTATAGATGCCACATTTTTTTTATCCATTCATCTATTGAAGGGCATCTAGGTTGGTTCCACAGTCTAGCTATTGTGAATTGTGCCGCTATGATCCTTGATGTGGCAGTATCCCTATAGTATGCTCTTTTAAGATCCTCAGGGAATAGTCCGAGAAGGGCGATAGCTGGGTCAAATTGTGGATCCATTCCCAGCTTTTCCAGGAATCTCCATACTGCTTTCCAAATTGGTCTCACCAATTTGCAGTCCCACCAGCAGTGTACAAGTGTACCCTTTTCTCCACATCCTCGCCAACACTTATTGGTGTTTGACTTTATAATGGCTGCCAATCCTACTGGAGTGAGATGGTATCTTAGGGTGGTTTTGATTTGCTTTTCTCTGACTGCTAGAGATGGTGAGCATTTTTTCATGTACTTATTGATTGATTGTATGTCCTCTTCTGTGAAGTGTCTGTTCAGGTCTTTGGCCCATTTGTTGATTGGGTTATTTGTTATCTTATTGTTTAATTTTTTGAGTTCTTTGTATATTCTGGATATTAGGGCTCTATCTGAAGTTTGAGGGGTAAAAATTTGTTCTCAGGATGTAGGCTCTCTATTTACCTCTCTTAATGTTTTTCTTGCTGAGAAAAAAACTTTTTAGTTTAAGTAAGTCCCATTTGTTTATTCTTGTTATTAACTCTTCGGCTATGGGCGTCCTATTAAGGAATTTGGATCCTGACCCCAAAGTATGTAGATCGTAGCCAACTTTTTCTTCTATCAGACGCAGTGTCTCTGATTTGATATCTAGCTCCTTGATCCATTTTGAGTTAATTTTTGTGCATGGTGAGAGAAAGGGATTCAGTTTCATTTTGTTGCATATGGATATAGAACTCAATAGCACAATCAATAACCTAGACTTAACCGACATATATGGAATACATCAACCATCATCAAGTGGATACACATTCTTCTCAGCAGCACATGGATCCTACTCAAAGATAGACCAAATATTATGCCATACGGCAACTCTTAGTAAATATAAAGGCGTGGAGATAATACCATGAACCATATCTGATCATAATGGAATGAAACTGGAAATCAATGATAAAAGAAGGAAGGAAAAATCCTACATCACATGGAAAATGAACAATATGTTACTGAATGATCAATGGGTTACAGAAGACATAAAGGAGGAGATAAAAAAATTCTTAGAGACAAATGACAATATAGACACATACCGCAATCTATGGGACACAATGAAAGTAGTTTTAAGAGGGAAATTCATTTCTTGGAATTCTTTCCTCAAAAAAAGAAAAAAACAACAAATAAATGAACTCACACTACACCTCAAAAACCTAGACAAGGAAGAGCAAAACAACAGTAAATGTAGTAGAAGACAAGAAATAATTAAAATTGGAGCAGAAATCAACGAAATTGAAACCAAAAAAACCATTGAAAAAATTGAAAAAACTAAAAGTTGGTTCTTCGAAAAAATAAATAAGATCAACAGGCCCTTAGCCATGCTAACGAAGAGAAGAAGAGAGAGAACTCAAATTACCAACATATGGGATGAAAAAGGCAATATCACAACAGACACTAGAGAAATACAGAAGATAATTAGAAAGTATTTTGAAACCCTATATTCCAATAAAATAGAAGATAGTGAAGATATCAATAAATTTCTTAAGTCATACGATCTGCCCAGTCAGGAAGACACACACAATTTAAACAGACCAATAACAAAGGAAGAAATAAAAGAAGCCATCAAAAACTACCAACCAAAAAAAGCTCTGGACCGGATGAGTATACAGCAGAGTTCTACAAAACCTTCAAAGAAGAATTAATACCAATACTTTTCAAGCTATTTCAAGAAATAGAAAAAGAAGTTCTTCCAAATTCATTCTATGAGGCCAACATCCCCCTGATCCCCAAACCAGACAAAGACACTTCAAAGAAAGAAAACTAGAGACCAATATCTCTAATGAACTTGGATGCAAAAATTCTCAATAAAATCCTGGCAAATCGAATACAAAAGCATATCAAAAAAAATTGTGCATCATGATCAAGTAGGATTCATCCCTGGGATGCAAGGCTGGTTCATTATACGGAAATCAATAAATGTAATCCACCACATCAATAGACTTAAAGACAAGAACCATATGATCATCTCAACAGATGCAGAAAAAGCATTCGACAAAGTACAGCATCCCTTTATGTTCAAAACACTAGAAAAACTAGGGATAACAGGAACTTACCTCAACATGGTAAAAGCTATATATGCTAAACCTCAGGCTAGCATCATCCTAAATGGAGAAAAACTGAAGGCATTCCCTCTAAAATCTAGAACAAGACAGGGATGCCCTCTATCACCACTTCTATTCAATTTAGTTCTTGAAATACTAGCCAGAGCAATTAGACAAAAGAAATTAAAGGCATAAAAATAGGAAAAGAAGAACTTAAATTATAGCTATTTGCGGATGACATGATAATATATTTAACAGACCCAAAAGGGTCTACAAAGAAACTGCTAGAGTTAATAAATGAATTCAGCAAAGTGGCAGGATATAAAATCAACATGCATAAATCAAAGGCATTCCTGTATATCAGCAACAAAACTTCTGAAATAGAAATGAGGAAAACCACTCCATTCACAATATCCTCAAAGAAAATAAGATACTTGGGAATCAACCTAACAAAAGAGGTGAAAGATTTATACAATGAAAACTACAGAACCCTAAATAAAGAGATAGAAGAAGATCTTAGAAGATGTAAAATGTACCCTGTTCATGGATAGGCAGAACTAACATCATCAAAATGGTGATATTACCCAAAGTTCTCTACAAGTTTAATGCGATGCCAATCAAAATCCCAACGGCATTTCTTGTAGAAATAGATAAAGCAATCATGAAATTCATATGGAAAAACAAAAGACCCAGAATAGCAAAAGTAATTCTAAGCAGGAAGTGTGAATCTGGAGGTATAGTGATACCAGAGTTCCAACTGTACTACAAAGCAATAGTAACCAAAACATCGTGGTACTGGTACCAAAAAAGGCAGGTGGACCAATGGTACAGAATAGAGGACACAGAAACCAATCCTCAAAAGTACAACTTTCTTATATTTGATAAAGGGGCTAAAAGCATGCAATGGAGGAAGGATTGCATCTTCAACAAATGGTGCTGGGGAAATTGGAAATCCATTTCCCCACCTTCTTCTCCCTGATTTTCTCCCTAATCTTTTCCCTTACCTTCTTTTCCCTGATCTTCTCCTTGCTGATCTCTCCTCTCTAATCTCATTTTCTCTGAATCACCTCTTTAAAAGTTCCCTGTTCCTGCTGATGGGCAGGATTACAGCCTTTGGGACAGGAGTCCCCTGTGTTTCTCCTTTGCTAGCACAGCAATAAACCTTCTTTTCCTTTTTTCTCAAAAAACGGGGGTGGGGAGACAATTTTGATTCTCAATTGAATCATTTGGATAAATGGACTCTACTCTTTTCCTGCCATTAGATGTGAAAAGACAAAGACTCTTGATCTCCCATTGCTAATTACTGTTCTAGATTTATGAAAAGGTGTTTTAGGAAATAGAGAAAAATATCTAAAGTCATACATAAAGTAGGAGATAGTGATAAATCATAAAGGGTATCTTTTAATCACTAAAGGTAACTGAAATTAAAATGTTGTTACTGAGAGGTAAGTTTTCACTGCCTAAAATAATACTTTATTTCCCAAGTATATCCAAGCATTTGAAAGGGCAGATGTTGGAGCACCAGGGTACTGACAACAAGCGTTTCTGACTGATCCAAAGCAGAAATCAAGAGTGCAGAGTTTCCTTCATACTTCCCTGCCTAATGAAATAGAAATGAGGAAAACCACAGCTCTTCATACCTCACAAAGCAACGATCTTCTCATCCCTTTTCTATAGTGGTGATTGGTGCACTGCAGCTGCCAACAGCAGGGTCTGGTTTTTGAGAAGAAAATAGAAAAAGCTTTGCCCTATAGGTCCTGGTTGAGTTGGTTGTGGTTTTTAGTCTGCCAGTACTCTGTGCTGTGGTCCTTTTCTGTAGGCTTCACCTGAGGGCTGGTTAGAACTTCACTCTGAGGTTCCACCTACTGATTCAGAATCTCTTTTTAAATTATGGGCTGGTGATTCCTTTTCACATTAGAGTTTGAGGAGCACTCTGAAAATCAGGTCCTGGGACTTTGGAAACTATTTTCCAAGGGTGTGAGGTGAAGGGAACCTGTCTCAGTATCTCCAAAGCAGAGGGCATCCTCGCTGCTCCGCCCAGAAAAATTCTGCAAGCCAGAGTGCAGCCCCCTGCTCAGCAGCGCCCAACTACCCTGAAGACTGGGGCCAATTGAAGCCAGTGTCGCCTCCTAGAGACACAGTAATCTCAGGAACTGTGTGAAGTACAAAGAGGCGACCATGTTCGCAGTTTCTGAGGCTGCTGAAGACCAGGGCCACATCTAAGATCCAGGAAAGCTGTGTTCCTCCTGCCCCAGCCCAGTGGCAGTAAGGGAAATCTGTGATCCCAGATCAACCACCACAACTATGTGGCTTGGGCAGAGCCCTTAGGACCACCTCCTGCCACTGTGCTGCCCAGTGCCTGCCTGTGACCTAAGGGCAGGCTTCTTCCAGCCTCTAGGGCACAGCCAACTGGAGGCAGATAGATCCTTGTGTGAAAATAAAAAAATTTAATATGAATGAATGTCAGGTTGTTGTTTGTTTGCTTTTTGTGATATTTGTCTTAATGGGGAATGTGGTGGTTTACCACTGAGCCATACATCTTGCCCCCTACTCCCTTTTAATATTGAGGCAAGGCCTATGTTTCCCAGGCTGACCTAGAACTGGCCATCCTCCTGCTTTACTCCTTCCAGCAGCTGGGATTACAGGCCTGTGTGCCACTGTGCCCATCTATATGAATTTCTTTTACATAATTCACATCTGTTATTTTCACTTCAGACCAAGGAATTTCTCTAGCTCACATCTTTATTTATATCTTCAAGTTTATGGCACAAACAAACCAAAACCAAAGTGCTCAGCATGGATTGTCTACCATGTGCTTTTCAAATAGCTGAGGGACATAGATTAGACACTTAGCTCTCTTACCAGGATTGTCTGTATTCAGCCATTCATACACACTAACAAATCATTTAATAGCACTGTGATAATTACTAAGAAAAAGTGGAACACTCCACACATAGAGTTCTGCCTTCAGGCTGCTTACTCTCTCACCTACCATCATCCCTTAAAATTTTTATTTCCTATAAGGGATAAGGATCTCCTTTCCAGTCCTTTTTTCTGGTGGCTGCATTGGCATCAGAGGATGATGTTATATCCACAGGCTCTTGTTATATATTATCCTACCTGGCTCCCCATTCATTATCTCATTTCTATCACAAAAATCAAGGTATGGGAGGAAACTGGGAATGAAATGAGGCACTGGAGTTAAATGAGATCATTAGGGCTGTGGTCCTAGTGATGGAACTCAGCTGCAGCACCTTTTTATTCTTTATTAAAGAGCAGAGAGGGGAATGAGCTGAGATGCAAGAGCAAGTTGGGAGCTGTGATCAGCACCATTCTCCCAGTCCTTGCCATCCTAACAGTGTGTGTGTATTGGAGTGGGGGGGGGACTTAATTAAGCCTATTGAGGGTGTGTGGGGCTGGGATGGGGGAGGCAGTCAGGGACTGCTGTTGTATTGGCTCCAGGCTTGTCTCCAACCTAGATGGTTTGAGAACATAGGAAGAGAATCTAACCTTGTTGGAGAGTTGTAGGAGCTTCTAGGAAAAGGAACACAGAAAACAATGGTAGAAAAATAGAAAGTTGGGAAACATGGTGGGAGTAAAGAGTGAGAACTCACTACATTTTCCTGGAGCAGTGTTCTCAGCCCTTCCTAGCCTCAGAATCATTTGGGGAGCTGAAGAAGAACAACAAACAACCCCAAAGCACCAGAAAGTTAAAAACTTAAGTCATTGGTTGGGGTGAGAGTTGAAATATTTTGGGTTAATTTTAATTAACTGCTGTGAACACATTTTCTCATTTGATACACTAGGATTACAGATTTCTTCCCAGTTAGGGTTAAATGACAGCATATGCAACAAAGTTCCTACATTCAGTTATGATTCAGTGAAAAACTGAATGCTAGCACAGTAGCCTACAGGGTTGTGTTATCATATAGATTTACCACTGGCTCATATACCAGCAACTCGAGCTCTGCCTTATGCCTGCATATGCTGGAGAAAAGCACCCTGGTATCTGCTTCTTGCCCCCAATGGTGATGATGCTGTCACCTTGTTTTTCAGGTGATACCTTCTCTCTGCTGGTTTCCAAAGGGTGAATCCAAAGGCTTCCACAGATTCCATGCGTTCTAGGTGCGTTCAGCTGAAAGACTGCGATTGGTATCTGGGAACCTGGTGGAGTTCACTCCCTCTGGCCTACTTACTGTGACCAGGTGGGACAGGCTCCTCCTGCACATGTAGCTGGCAGTACAAGTGGTGTTGGATAATAGGTGGGAGGCCCTAGTAAAGGAGCAGAAGGCCTCTGGTGAGTGGGGAGCCAGACCACAGCGACAGGTGTACCATCCCAGAGAAGATGAAACCCGCCTTTCGCCTTTTGGATACAGGGCCCCAGGAGAAGAAGGGACTGTGCTCAGGGTGAGCACCTGTGCTGACAGCTCAGGGCCCTGGGTCTTAGGTGTAAGCTTGGGCAGCAGCACAGGCTTTGCCCCTGTACCTGCCTCCTTCCTAAGAGCAGCTCTTTAAGCTGTGTTCTCCAGTTTCCTTTGCCTCAGTTTACCTGTCTACTACTCTGATGCCTGGTGCAATTGGTTTTTCTTTCCACAGGGGCCCAAGGAGACTTCAGCAGCGCCATTCAGTAGCTAAAGGAAAAGAGAAAGGACTCTTTTAGGCATGCTTAGCGCTTTACCCAAAAAAGCAGTCCGGGATGTGCGACCTTCTGATGCCACCTAGTGGACAGCTAACGCCAAAGCACCGGGAGGCCAGAGGCTGTGTGAAGCAGGTGAAAAGGCCACTGGGAATGTGGATTTTCTAAGTGGGGTTACTGTTGCTCAGACTGATGACAGTTTCCAACTGAAACAAAGTTCTGAGGGACCTTAAAGTAGTTGTCTTCTTACTCTTCGTCATTTCCTTTATCCCCCCAATGCAAGCGTGAAGGGCTCTGACCATGGATGGAAAATGAACATTCAGGTAGTTCAACAGTTAGAGAATGCAGTAGGAGGAAAGTTTCCTATAAAAATAATCAGTCTAATAGTTAGTTAGTTCTCTTATCAGGATTCTCAGAAAGCCCCTAGCCATGTGTTCTTGTAACTTGCATACTTAATGTTTTCCAGTCTTCCTTAAATAGATTTCTCTAACCCTCCCCCAATTACATGACTGTCTTCCTCCACAAAATTTGGATACACCCCTAGCTGGACTGGTAAGTATCACAAGTGTACCTGGGAATTTCAAAGGATATGGCTGTCAAAGAGGTGCTAGGGAGAGAGGAAAGAGAAATAAGGAACTAGAAAGACCTGATGGGGAAGGAGGAGGACTGTGTTGGCTTTGGGCTAAAACTCAGAGCTTAGTAAGACCTGAGAAATTGCCCTGTGCCTCAGCCTGTCCTTTCTCTCTCTTCCTGTTTCTGGATTTGCCCACTTCGTCTCCTTGTGCCTACTGGGGCCACTACAATGGCACCCTCATGGGTAATGTTAAGTTGCAACAGATTTGGCTGGTGGCCCAGAGTATGTAATCTTTTGTGAAATGTTGTGATGCATAGAGTATCCCCCTCAAAACCTATAAAATCGCACTGAACAATGGACAGGGGCTCACTTCTCCATACAGCTGCTTCAAAAACGGTTGTGAGTCCAATATCGAGCTTGAAATAAAGACTCTTGTGTGATTGCACTGAATTTGGCTTCTGGAGGTCTATTGGGGTCCCATGAATCTGGCATTACAAGAGCAGAGAGAAAGAGAGTAGAAGAGAGAAAGAAGAGGAAGAGGGCTGAGAGGAAGAGGAAGAGGGTAGATAGTGTGAGCTTTCAAGCTTTGGCTTAAGAATGGTTGCATAGGCGATGTGGTGGGTGCTGATTGGCAGGGTGACTCAGAAAAAGAGAGTAGACCCTCTGTCCAGTGGGTATTAGTCAAGAAAAACCTTTGAATTTCATGCTCTTCAGCTTGGCACCCTTCAGAGAGGAGGGGAAGTGGTAAGGGATTCCATAATGTTCTCTGGAGACTTAACTTCTGCAGGGAGTCTCCTATACACTCAACATGATGTGCTTCTCTATTGTTCAAACTTCAACATGTGAAGAAGCAGAACTTGTCACTAGTAACTTGCGGTATCACAAGGACAGGCTACAACTGGTAAAGGATTTTTTTAAATATATATTTTTAGTTGTCAATGAGCATTTATTTATTTATATATGGTACCAAGAACTGAACTCAGTGTCTCACACATGCTAGGCAAGTGCTCTGCCACTGAGCCACAACCCCAGCCTTGGTAAAGAATTTTTAAGAAGCAGCAGCAATCATTGGTAATAGCCAAAGTAGGGAATATTTGGTCATTTTTTTGTGGTTAAGACAATACTCAGTATTTTGACTATGTTCACAAGTGATTGTAGAGTGATCTTGTATTCATTTGATTCACTATTGGCACAAAGGGTCTTGTCTGATGTTGATGTTCTGTGAAATTATTCAGTAGGAGATCACCAAGGGCTAGCTCCTTGCCACACATTTGAGCATAGATGAGTAGCACCCAGATAATGGATCCCAGGACTGCTTTTCTCCTTTTAACATGGTCTGCCATTGTGTTTCTTAAAGTAAGCCTGAGTGTACACATTGGAGAATGAATTTATTTTGTGTCTGAAGTAGCAAAAACAACATGCTGTGGTCATAATGTAGGTTAAAAGTAATATCTTTTTGACTAACCATGGGCCTGTGAGAGCTTTCATACTGAAGAAAGGCTCACAGCACAATGGGTAACACAGAAAATTGGACAATAGAAAGGTGAAGTAAGAGGAGTATAGTAATTAAAATTACAAAAGTGGATCAGTGCTCAATGCTTCAGGTCCCTAGAGTCAAAATGTTACATAAATTTTGCTCCAGTGGAATAACAAAAAAGAACAATTACTTAAAGTAATTGTAATAAATACATGGCACACAATTTCCCTATGCTAGATTGTGCTAAGGTCTTCTAATATATAACTCTGGGAAGAAAGTGGATTCAACAAGTAGTATAATTATAGCATCTATTTGACTAAGAAGGAAAGTGATGGATTACTTCAATTTGTATCAGAAACATTATATTCTGTAGCATATAAGAGAATGAATGAGCTTGGTTTTGGGTCAACACATGAGATGGTAGTTTCCTAAGTTTTTAAGTCCAGGTATAAAAATTTAGTCCCTTGGATTGACATATATGTTTGTATTTGTACTTGGTATTGGTGTCCTGGTTTGAAATTTCAACCTAAGCTCTTTTCATGTACTCTTGGTTTGGCATTCTTGCTTCATCTCAAAGGGCTTTCTTTTCTTTTCTTTTCTTTCTTTCTTTCTTTTCTTTTCTTTATTTTTTTTGCATGAATATTCTGCACACGACTTTGACAGATCCCAAACTTCAGGAATAGTCCTTGCAGATGCAGGGAGCTCTGTGACTATTATCGTCAATGTAGCTCCAGACACGTACTTCTTCCTGGACCTCTAAATGGTTTCTTCTTTCTAAATCTTTTTTCTGTTACATTTGCTGCTGGCAATCTAGAGCTATATTCAGTGATATTCTTCCCCTACCAAAGTTTTATCCAATTCTGTCGGTTGATACATTCTTGCCTAAAAACTATATAAGTGTTTCTCCTAGAGCAGGAAAGTAATGATGCTTGGGGACAATGTGGACCTGCTATTTGAAAGGAGATTTCAGATTACGCAGGGAATCCTGAATTCTTGACTCTTATGATGCTAGGTGGAACCATAAAGAGATGTTGTAAGTTTAAAATTTGAAATCATATTTGAAGGTTCTGCAATAGAACAAATTGGGATAAGTAATAGCAGGGAAGAAAAATTTGGATGTGAATGAGGCAAAGAGGAAACAAAGAAAACATAAGAACTGGACAATGCCTTTGAAAGTACTAATTATTGATAATTAAATATCATCAATGTCATACAGGCTATGCATATCCTAGAGTCTACTCAGGTCATAGAGGTATTGCAGGCCAGTGAAGCTACTCAAATCACAAAGGCTACTCAGGCCATAGAGTCTAGTTAGGTCACAAAGGCTGCAGATATCATAGAGCATATGAAGGTCAAAGTAGCTACTTGGGTCATAAAGAGTGTGCTCAAGTCAAAGATGATACATGGGCCTAGAGGCTAGAAATCATAAAGGCTATGCAGATCATAAGCGCTACAAAGCTCATATAGCTACAAAAATCAGTTGGACTATTAAGGTCATTATGCTACATGGGTCATTTAGGTTGTTCAGGCCATAATGACTACACAGGTCATAGAGGGGATGCTGGTTAGAAGCTACTATGTCACAGAGGATATGCAGGTCATAGATGCTACTCAGTTGGTAGAGGAGAAGCAGCTTACAGAGATTACACAGTTTATAGAGGCAACTCAGGTCATAGAGGTAATATAGTCCAAAGATGGTACTCAGGCTACATAGGCTGTTCATGGGCATAGAGCCCACTTTGGCCACAGAGACATTAGAAATCACAGAGGCTATGAAGGTTATAAAGGCTACTATAGTCATAGAGAGTGCTTAGGATGTAAGGTTACTTAAGCCAAAGAGGCTATGTAGGTTCTCAAGGCTAATAAGGCCAAAGAGGTTATGCAGGTAATAGAGACTGTGCAGGCTATTCTGCCAAAGAGAATACTCCGGCCATAGAGGCTATGTAGTTTATAGAGTCTATGCAGTTCATAGTGGTGATTCAGGCTATAGAGAATACACAGATCATAGTGGATTTTGTTGTCACAGAGATTATTGATGTCATTTAGGCTACACAGGTTATAAGGACTATAGAGGTCATAGAGGCTTTGCAGGCCATAGAGAGAAGCTAGATTCTCTGCAGGTCATACTATAGTCATAGAGACTATTCAGGTACAGAAGGAACACAGACAATAGAGGTGATTTATATCATAGAAGCTACACAGGCCATAAAGGCTTTTCTAGCCATAAAGATATTCCATAGGTTAAAAAGAGTTCCCAAGCCAAGGACTATACAGAGGTTAAACTATTCATAGAGGCTACACTATTCATAGAGGCTACTCAAGCACATAGCCTATGTGGGTAACAGAGGCTACTGGGGTCATAAAATATACTAAGATCATTTAGTTTACTAAGGCCATAGAAGCTAAATAGGTCAATTAGACTACTCAGTTCATATAGGATACAGAGGTCATAGCATATACCAAGGTCATAATAGGCAACACAGGCTATAGAGAATATGCAGGTCATAGAACTATACATATATATACTATATTATATTACTATACTATATTATTAAGGTCAAAGAGGCCACACAGTTCACTGAAGTTACTCAGAGCATAAAGCCTTTGAAGATCATAGTGGCTACTGAGGTAATTTAACTATTTAGACCATAAAGTCTATGAGGTTCATAGAGGCTGTGAAGTCTATAAAGGCTAATAAGGCCATAGATTATAAGCAGGCCTTATGGACTATTCATGTCTTACAGGTTACTCAGGCATAGAGGCTATGCAAGTCATTGCAGACAGGCAGGTTGTGGGTGTTAAATAGGTAATGGAGGCCACCCTGGTCATAGAAACTACTCAGAGCATATAGGCTAAGTAAATCATAGAGGCAAGATCCTGTAGTCTATTCAGGCCATAGAAGCTATGGCCTAGCTCTAAGGCCATACAGACCACAGAAGAAAAAGAGGCTAAGCAGGTCCTAGAGGTATACATACCATAGAAGTTACACAGGTTATAGGAACTATGCAGGCCATGGAAGACACATATTTCATAGATGTTATATAGGTCATAGAGGTTACTTTGGCCATTGTGGCTATGCAGATTGTGAAGAATATGCAGGCAATAAGGACTTTACCCATCAGAGAAGCTATGTCTGTCAATGAGATTACCCTGGCCATAGAAACTACTTAGACTAAAGAGCCTACATAGGCAATTCAGGTCATAGATACTACAGAGGTCATAGAGGCTATACAGAATGTAGAAGCTACTCAGGCATAGAGATGACACTGATTATAGGGGTTTCTCAGGTCACAGGGATTATGCATGTCCTAAAAGTTAGGCTAGCAATAGAAGATTCTCAGTTCCATAGAGCTATATCCATTGAGGACTCAGAGGCAATAGAGACTACTCCAGTCATACTCAGGCCATAGAGGCTTTATAGGTCATAGAAACTAAGCAAGTCATAGAGGTGAAGCAGATCATAGATAAAACACAGGCTATAGAATCTACTCAAGACATAGAGGCTACTTGGATAATAGCTAAATGGGTCAAAGACTCTCAGAACATTAAGATTACTCAGGCCATAAAGGATATGCAGGTCACAAAGGCTTAACAGTTCATTGAGGCTACTCAGTCTCAGAGGCAATTCAAGTCATAGTGGCTGTTAAGTCATAGAGGCTACTATATTGTTTAGGATCTCCAAGTCATGAAGGTGGTTCTTGGAAGCAGAACAGACCATAGAGGCTGCTCAGGGTCTAGAGCCTACAAAAACCTTATAAACTATTAGGTCATTTAGACTGCCCAAGCCATAGAAATGTTTCAGGATATAGAGGCTGTTATAGAGACTATACAGATCATAGAGACTAAGCAGGGCAGAGTCTTCTCAGACCATAAAGCCTATGCAGCACATAGAGGCTATTCAAGTTATCATGGCTGCTAGGTCATACATTTTACTCAGGACATTTAATTGATGCAAAAATATTCAGAGGTTAGATGATTAGATTATTAGAGCTTTAACACAATTATGGATTAGTCCACTAATATGAATTAATTGGGTGATTACTGTAGGAACATAGGACGTGGCTGGAGAATGTGGGTCATTGAGAAGTATGACTAAGGATTTACATTTTGTCTCCTGCACTGACCTCTCTCTGTTTTCTGGTGATCATGGCCTGAGAATATTTCCTCTGACATGGGATTCCACCATGATATTCTGCCTCTCCTGGAGCTCCAGAATTATTGAGTCAGCCATCTATGGACTGATACCCCTGAAAACATGAATCCCCAAATAAACATGTCCTCTACATTGTTCTTGTCAGATCTTTTGGTTACAGCATTGAAAACACTGCCTAAAGTGGAAATTTTTACTGAGAAATAAGATTATGTCTGTGAAGAACCTGATCATGTGTTCAAAAGCCTTTAGAGATGTTTTGTGTTGGAAAGAATTTTGAAAACTTCAGAGATATGCAAGCTAGAAAAGTTTCAGAATGTTGTAAGTAGATCTTAATGGGTGACTTTGGTGGGAGCTCCAAAACTGGAATGTCAATAGAATGCTGAACAATAAAGACTGAGCTCACAATGTTTCAGAGGAAGAGGAGTCAATTGGAAATTGGACTAGGGGCCATTCATGTCATTTCTGGTTAAAAAGTTGGCTATATTTTGCTTCTGTGCTGCATCTTTTTGCCAGGCTATATTTAAAAGTGATGTACTAATTAATCTGATGGATGTAATTTCAAATCTGTACAGCATTTAGATGGTGCTATGGTTATTGCTGGCCACTTTTAATCAAGTTTACTGTGTTAATCAGGAGCAGAAAGCAAAGCAGAAAGATTTGAAAACCTTGGAGTTTGGCCATAAAAGTCTGACTAAATTTGGGTTATTAAAGAAACACTGTAGTCTCCAAAGAAATGCTATGGATTTTACCCAGAAACAATGGAAGATGTGACTTGAGGGCTTCTCAGAAATTACAAAGACAACACTCATCTCAGGCTTAAGGTTGTAAAGGTAAAAATTTCTTTAAGAAGAGGTAATAGGTATACCCTGTTTGCATATTGAGGCAGGTTAAGAAGTTTTTAAACCATACTCAACTGTCCAGGCACTCAGCAAGAGCTGCCACAGGGATCTCAGAAGGCTTGTCTATTGCTCAAAATGGTGGTAGAATTTGGTGTCAACCTCATAGTGATGGTTCTAAGGGAATGCATGGGGCTGTGGTTTGGGAGTCATGGAAACAGGCAATTAGATTTCAAAAGAAGGCTTGGGAGACCAAGCAAAATGAAAGAATCAGAATTCTGTTTGGCTGCCCTGATATGGTGATGCCTGACGATATGAAAAGAGAGATATACAAAGGAAGCCAAGATTCAAGCAGAGAAACCTGAGATTAAGAGATACAGGTAAAGAGGGACATCTGCCTAGGAAAGCTACAGTAATTGAGCAGAAACAAGACTAGACTGAGGTCATGTGGGCTGCTACCAGCAAGGCCACAGAAGTGGAGCTACAGGAGCACTTTGGAGGAAAAATCACAATGACATATGCCACAGATGCTGGATATGGAGATACAGACTTGCTTTCCCAGCTGGGTTTTAGTGTTCTTCTGGTCCCATCCTTCTCTATAGAAAGAAGTCTCCTTTGTGACACTGAAATATTTACTCTGTGCCATTATATATTGGATATATGCAATTTGCCTTTTTTATGGAGCTGAGAGTTTGCCTTCTGTCAGGAGACTTTGGACTGTACATTTTGGTAATTCTTGAGATGGTAAGATCATGGAGACTCTTGGGAATGCACTAGATATATTTTGCATTGTGAGATGGGAATGAGGTGTTGGGGACCAAGGGCAGCATGTTATGGTTTAAATGTTGGGCGTCCCCCAAAAGCTCATGTGTGAGACAATCTGGGAATGGTCAAATGTAACCAAATGAGTACTTAAATACACTTATCTATCAACTGGGTGTTAACTGTAAGAATATAGACTGGCTGGAAAAGGTAGGTCACTGGAGGCATGACTATGGGATTTATATTTTGTTTCTGATGAGAAAATCTCTTCTTCTTCCTGGTGGACATGTCCTGAGCTGCTTTCCTCCACCATTAGATTCTACCATAATATTCTGCCTCACCTAGAGCCCAGAGCCATGAAATCAAACATGACTAAGTCTAAATTCATTGGCTCCAAGTAAACTTTTTGTACTTTATATTGTTCTTCTCAGGTCTTTTGATCACAGTGTTGAAAAAAAATGAAAAAAAGGGTTTCTGACACTGGCACTTTTATTTTGTTAGCCTCCCCTATGATGGGTTAAAACTTTACTTCTGCTTATTCTGCCTACCCCAGAAGTTCCCACAGACATAGTTTCATTAGGGCCCTACCAGCCAGCTCTGAACAATCCATCTATTCCTCAATCTGACCAGCCAAAAATAATTCTCATGACCCAATGTGGGGTCTCATGAACACTAGGAATAAAAGGAATAAGACCATGGATGGGCATTGTGCAGGTATCCATGCATGTACTCTGGAAATTCTGAAAAATGACTATGGACAAGGCAAACTCACTGCCTGAGATATATAGTATTCATTTTTCCACAAATTTCTCCCATTAGTTCTTTTTGTTTTTCTTTTATTGTGATGCTTAGAATCAAACCCATAACCTCATGCATACAGTTAAGCACTCTAACACTGAGCTACACTCCCAGCCTTGTTCCCCCTTATCAGGAATGGTGTAAGGCTACCTATAATTGGAAAATTTACATTGTGATTGCCCACTCTTCTATGGCTAAACTTTACCTCAGGCTTTTCTTTGTCTTTCAACATGAGAATGTGAATTGTATATCCTAGCCCATCCTGGGGACAATTCTTGCCCCAAACCAGAAAGTATTTAATCCTTACTGAAATGTATTGCTCACTGTGATGCCGGGAAGACCCTTAGACTTCATGAATTACACAAATTTTCATCCTGAGTGTCCTCTGCTTCATTTTAGAAATGTTTAAACTAGCTTCCTCTCAATTATCCTTGCATCAAGACTAGGGCATGTCCTTTGGTGTCCTCGCTGCCTCACTAGCTGTGGTAAATCATTCTCATTACTCTAACTACAAGTAGATTCATAGAAGACTTTTGTGTGCCAACAAAGTGCCCAAGATGTTTCTGACATTTTTCCAAATCTGGGCCAGGTATTCATGCATGCAAAATTCCGCTCCCAGATTAAGCGTGAGTCCAGACATATTCATAACATGAGAGAAAATTCCTTTCAGTAATATTATACTCCTTTTTTGTGTCACAAAGAGCCTCAGGTGGCATATACCAGGACCTTTCCCTCTGTATTTCCTACTGATGGGATAAATCATGAAGTATGGATTGCCCCTCTGCTCATAGCATTAGCCACATGGCAAGGCACTTGCCTCAGCATTCAGCTTCTGTGATTTGAACATATGATCTCCTCCTAATTTTTCTAAGTTTCACAAGGGAGGTTAATTCCAGTCACCCAGAATTGTTCAAGAAGTAGTATTGTGTTCATTTTGGACATGAGACATGGTATAGCGATTTGCAAATTTATACTACATATCATACCACAAACCTGGGGTCATGAATGAGAATTTCCATAGTCTCATCATTGGGGCAGATGAACCCTAAGCATTGTAGAAGTCTAGGACTTTATCTACACATATTAACTCAAAATCCTGAAAATTTCCCATGACCAAGGAAACCAACTCCCTGGAATATAGTTATATCCAGGAATTTCTTTCTCCCTACTCCTATTATGAATGGCCTCAGACTGCCTACAAATGACAGATTTTTATTTGGATTGTCTCCTGCTCCTTGTGTAAAACTTACTTGAGCTTTCCTTATTTATTCAGCATTTGAAGAAGAGAGATGCTCTTATTGGGGACATTCATCCACAGTTTGAACAATTTATTTAGTCCCTTTTTAAGCTTAATGAGGGTGTTTTCAATACCCAAATAGTGGGCCAGAAAAGCCCTCAGAAATTTGGGATTCTGGATGGAAAGCCTGGAGGGGGAAAAGCTCTGAGCCTGTCACTTTGAATCATATTTACTCGAGGGTCAGAACACCCCTCCACTGAGAAAAGCAGCTCTCCCCCTGAAAAATTCTCCTCCCTGTTTCTGTCTGGAGTTATTTTAGTCACAGTACAACTGATCATTTTAATACTGGTGTTTTATTACTTCTTTGTGATATATTTATGTCAGATTTATCAATTTTCCTCTGTTGTTGCTGCAGATAAAAGCTGTAATGTGGCTCTGGGTTCCCCAGTGAGATCATTAAATCTAAATCTGTCCAAGAAAGGGTATTTTCAATGCAATTATGTTGAAGTACGGGGAGCCAGAGCTTGTGGTGACATGGGACCCTGTTACCAATATCTCAGTCTTTGTCCATAATGCCAATGCAATAATGAGAACACAACTTTGAGAAAAGGAAAAAAAAACTATTATTGCTTTTTTTGAAAAGAAGAAAGGGGACTCATGTCTCAGAGGCTGTGATTCTGACAGCCAAGGAAATCAGAGAAATTTTCAAGAGATTATTGATGTCTAAATTCCAGGTGTGGCAAGTCAGGCGTTATGATTTACTTGTAGTATTGAGAGAGCTGTTTCTTAGGGTTTCTTGTGCCTTCCCTAACATCTTAATTACTTCATTCCTATGCCATGTGTGCTTAACTCAGCCTATGATGAGAAAAAGAATAATCTTGTTTCTCTCAAGATTAGAGATCGGAGAGGGAGAGGAGAAAGGGAAATAAACTATGTTAGTTTGAATATAAACTACAGCAGCAGAGCACACTGATTATCTTCAAAGTCTAAAATGGACACCTGTTACTTTTGCCACTGTCAATTTTTGCCTCCCATTTCTATGATAATATAGTGGACTGCATCTCCAAATTACTTCCTGCTAAATCTTAGTGAACTATGTGTTCTTAAAATGGGAAGTTTCAGGCTGTCAGGCTATTCTGCAACAGAATTTACCCTGGTGATTTTGTATAATTTGGGAAACTCACAGAAATCTGGGTAAGAAATGTTTAAATTGCCAAGACACTTATTAATTATCAAAATAGAAACTCCAGCTGGGTGTGGTATTACATGCCTGTAATCCTAGCAGCTTGAGAGGCTAAGGCAGGAGGATCACAAATTCAAAGCCAGCCTCATCAACTTAGCAAGGCTCTTCATAACTCAGTGAGAACCTGTCATTAAATAAAATATAAAAAGCAGCTGGGGATGTGGCTTAGTGAATAAGTGCCCCTGGGTTAAACCCTTAATATAAAAAAAAGAAATAGAAATTTCATTGTGGAGAGGCTAGGGCTGTAGCTCAGTGATAGAGTGCTTGCCTAGCATGTGTGAGGGACTGGATTCGATCTTCAGCACCACATAAACATAAACAAATAAAATAAAAGCCTGCTATCCATATAAAACTAAATATGTATACATATATACATATATATATATACATACATATATATATATATATATATATATATATAAAAGAAAAAGAAATTTCATTGTTGAAAGAAAAAGAGACAGTGTATCTGAATGCAATGAACATAACCCTGGAATCTTGTATGCTGTGAAACACACAAGTCGTCTTGTTTTCTGGTGCAGAATGAGGACATTAGGAAGTACTTCCATAAGTGGCTCCCTTTAAGAAAAGTTTATTATTTGTCACACCAGTTTCTTGAAGGAGGCTATGGTGAGGGAATAAATACTGGCAGTTCCAATTTACCTGAAAATATCTGAGAATCTAACCATACATATTTACAATTTCCAATACAGGTTTGTCTAGTAGTCAGAGAAACCATTGTTGATGTTATAGTGCATTTATTATTTGTGGGAGCCCAGGTCAGTGTGGAAGACAGACCAGCTCAGGGGATGAGATTTATGTCACTGGGTGCTTATAGATCTTCAAGTGATCTCTCTTAATGTTTTGGATTGAATCTGGGACCAGGCCAGAAAGAAAATAAATTTGAAAATGTAAAATTCACCTGAATTTCAGGCAGAGTGGCCCCAAACTGTAAGTTTAAACTCTCCTTTCTGCTTCTAGCTAACTCTATGTAACTTGGAATAAGCCTCACCTTGCTAGAATAAGAGGTTGATGGAAAATTTCTGGAAGGCAGGGGTCACAAGAAGAGCTTTGCCTGAATGGAAAAAGGAGAAATTTCCTGAGGAAAAAAAATTCAATCCACTTCTTTATATAGTTTTTGTATGATTTTGTTGCATTGATTTTTAATTTTATTCCATTGTAATCTAATAAATGCAAGGAATTATATCAGTTTTGTATTTCCTAAGAGTTAGTTTATTGTCTAAAATATGTTCTATTTTGAAGAAGGTTCCAGGAGCCACTGAAAAGAAAGTGCATTGAGGTCTTATTGGAGGAAAAATTCTATAGATTTCTGTTAAGTCCATTGGATTTATGATATATTTCAGGTCCAAAGAGTCTTTACAAAATTTACCTCAAGATGACCTATCTAATGGTGAGAGAGGTGTGTTGAAATCTTGAATTTATTGTACTGGGGTCTATCTGAGACTTCTATCTGTGTAGTTTCACTTTTATGTAAATAGTTGAACCCACATTTGAAGTATAAACATTTCTAATTTTTATATCTGCTTCTTGCATTGTTCCCTTTACCAGTGTGAATTAACCTTTGTCTCTTACTATTTGGGGGTTGAAGTCTGCTTTGTCAGATATTAGAGTAGCTACTCCTATCTCTTTTGAGCCTTCATTCATATAGTATATCAATTTCTTTTATTTAAAAGAAATTGACTTTTATTTAAAAGAAATGTGACTGTCTGCCTATAGTGTGCATTTTTTGCAAACAACATATTGTTGGTTCATTTTAAATCCATTCTGTCAGCCTTTGTCTTTAATTGGGAGAGGTTTATAGAGAGTGATTTATTATGTATTACTTTCTACTATTTTATTTATTTCTAATGTTTAACTTGGTTTTTCTTGTGGTCATTTGCTTAGCTAACCTTCAAATGGGATTTGTTTATTTGTGATCTCTGTGTTTTTTTTTCTGGGCTATATGAAGTTTTTCTTTAATTGTCTTCTGTATTGATACTTTAATAGTCATATATTTTTTAGTTTCTGCTCATCTTTGAAGGATTTTATTTCTGCATTGAAATTGAAGTATATCTTTGCTGAATATCTCAAATTTTGTAGACAGTTATTTTTTTTCCAGTTCTTATAATACATCATTCCAAGTTATCCTGCGTTCTAGAGTTTGTGCTGAGAAATTCAAAGTGATTCTGATTAGCTTGCTGGAGTTAATTGTTTTTTTCAAATTCATTTAATCCTTTAAGGCTTGCTATAAAGCTCAGTTGTGTGGGATCAGAATGATTTCAGACTAACAATATTTATCTCCAAACCAAGATGCTTCTTTCCTAAGAAATTTGTGGTATGTATCAATGGAACTCATGGTAGCATCCCTTTTGTGGCATGGAAAGTATTTTTATATATTGAAAAGAAATGCATGAAGAAGACAATAGGAGCACAGTAGTGCTTTGCAGTATGTTAGTGCTAGACACACAGCACAATCTTGTCCTATCAAACTGTGGTAAGTGTTTCAGCATTTTATGCACTAAAAACATGAAGATAAACTTTACACATAGGGTCAGGGTGACTGCATCTGGAAGCAGAAACTCCAATCATGAAGAAGAGCAGTGACATGGGAGGCCAAGCCTAGGCCTTGGTTTATTTTTTATTTTTATTCTTCTATTATGTTTGACTGGTCTCTGTTGGGGTGTAAGTGTGCAGAGTTTAGCTCCCTCAGCCTGACACTTTGCAAAGAGCTGTGCCTGTGATTTAGGTCAGCTGAAGGCAAGCGTCAGCTAGGAGGAGGAAAAGTTCTCTTCCCCTTATCGCAAGACACGAGCTTCTGCATGGTTTGGCCTAGAGGAAGAAGCTTCCTGCATACTGGACCTGGGAACAGTACATTTGGGGATTAGATAATGTCTACAAAGAACTTTGGGAGGGTACTTATCAAAAAGAACAGGAACAATTTAAATTTAGCTCTGTGTACCCAATGATGAGGCATGATATTTGGGCTATGTGGGTGAAGTGTTACTGAAGAATTGCTTGCTTTGTTAGAAAAAGAATATAAAAGGAACATGCAAATAAACCTCAGCATGCAGTTACAATTGCTGCCTTGGCTCTGCATCCCCTGTGTCCCGGTGATTTCGTGACCCTTACCCAGGGACCCGAATGCACTAGACATTCACAGGTCTCCATGGCAATTGTTGTACCAATACCATGCCATTTTTGTTACTAAATTATCTATAGTTTAATTTAAGGTCTAATATTATGATGCCTCCTTCTTGACTTTTGCCACTTGCTTTGGCTCTTCAGGGCCTCTGATTTTTCCAAATAAGTATCATGACTGATTATTTATTTCTATAAAGTACATCATTGAAACTTTAATAGGAATTGCATTAAACCAGTATAGTGCTTTTGGTTGTATGACCACTTTGAAAATACAAATCCCAAGGGGCTGAAAGGCACATTGGGGTGGTCTTACTTCAGAAGAGGTTCAAGTAATTGAAGAGGTGTGTTAAGGTCTGTAGACAAGTCAAAATAACACCTGGTATTTTGCCAGGGGAATGTTAGAGTTCGTAAACAAGTCTGGATGGTGCCTGGCAAAATGCCAGAGGGAGTGGTTTGAGAAGTAACAAAAGTGAGCCATTAAGTATGGAGATTCCTTATTGGTTGACTGATGTATCTAGTTTATGCTAATTAAGATAAGCTGTACAAAATGTATAAATAGCTCTGTTGTCCTACAATAAATGGCTTCCATTCCTGCTGTATCAACGTACACAAGTTATTCGTCATCCACCCCCCCCCCTGGTTATTCTGCTGCAGCAGGACCCCGGCAGAGGTGACCTCAATTTCTTGGCATTAGAACCTGATAGAGCTTAGAACTCTGGTAACCAGTCATACACATTCTAGAGGTAGTACCTTATCTGGTTCATGTGAAGGGAGATGCTTAAAGGAACAAAATATTTTCTTGATGATTCCAAACTTTCCAAGTTTGTAGCATAAAAATTTCCAGAGAATCTGAAATGAATGACTAGAACAGGTTATTCCGTGTTGAAATTGTGACACAGCTGTTACATTTGTACCACTGGACATGGCTGTCAGGATGGATATGTAAATATTGGATAATAGTATTTCTACTCAGATATTTATTCAAAGATCTCATTCCATAATCTGGTGTTATCACTGGATGGAGGTCTATGTTCACATTCATGTATATCTGATCTGGGACTAAAAATTTTCAACATGAGTCAGCTGGAATAGACAGCACTAAAGATTGTCCCACATGTCAGACAATCTCTCTGCAGAGTTTCAAGTAGATCATCGGGGCTTATTTATTAAATCTGCCTCAATGGGGGAAAGATCAAGAACACAACACAACCAATAATGATATCTCTGTTTTTAAGTAAGAAGAGTCTCCAGAAGGAACTCTGTAAGTAGGAAGTTGAAATATCCAGAATGGGGCCAGGACAGATACCAAGTTTGGGATCTTTTCTAAACTCTATCCCTAACCTAACCCTTTACTTCTGAATGACCTATATTTGTATTCCCAAAGGAATCTAGACTCTATTACTCCTCTGGCAATCTAATAGGTGAAAATCTTCAGATTATATACTTGTAGAAAAAATAGAGAATATATTCTTGCATGGTTTTCAATTTAAATGGGTAAGGCATATTTCTTCACTGTTGCTATTATTTTTGTTTTACATGCCTGTCCCAGGTAGCCAATGTAGCAGTCTACTCCATTGTACTTTTAATACTTTGATAAGACTTCAATAGCAGGAAAGAATTTTTTAAAAAAAGAGTGATGGTTACACAAACTCTTCTATATGTTTTTGTAAATGTACCATGTGATAAACCAACCTCTATGGCCCCACCAGGTAACAGGCTGTGTTCTCACATGCTTTCATACTATTCCAGTAACAAATGCCATTTTGTGCAGCAGTTGAGCATAATGCTGGTAGAATGATGCAATTCAATTGCACCTTTATTCAGCTATTTTTCAGAGATAAAGAATGTGTGCCCTAGTGAGCTACATCATTATCATGGGCTGTCATAAGACAAAGCCACAAATGGGGGTTTAAGGACAAAAATTTGTTGGTCCTAATTTTAGAGGCTATATATCAAAGTGCTTGCTGGAATGATTTATTTGTGGCCCACTCTTTGGCATGTAGATTGCTTTTTCTTTCTCTATGTTTGATAGTCATTTTTGTGGGCTTCTCTTATCTTTATTTCTACTTTTTATAAGAAGAAAAATTAACTGGATTATATCTCACATAAATTAACTAGATTAACATTAATCCTGTTTTTAAGAAACCTATATTCAAATGGAATCATAGTCTGAGGTACTGAGTATCTAAAACAACAATATATGAGATTTAGGAAGGGGACACAAGGCAGCTCATACCATAAAATAGTCTTCTTCTTCTGAAGACAGGCTCCTGGCAAAAAGAATACTGAGCAAAGGGATATGCACATGTAATATAGTTATAGTCAGATTACATCACATAGTGCTGTTAAAGTTCCATTGCCACTAGAAATCTCTGATGATAGCTATTTCTCTGCAGCCACAATCCCCTGGGTGTTGGCACTTAAAAATATTTTGGTTAATCTCTTTTCTATGTGGCAAATAAAATCACCTTGTGCTATTTTTTTTCAATTTCCCAATTAACAAGCTTGAGTTACCTTTCAGTTGAATGTGAGCCATTTAGATTTTTTTCTTCCCTGAGTTATACTCAGATTTGGGCCCTGTGATATGCTTTCTTGTACCTTGTATTCTCCAAGCATTTGCTTCTTTGAGGAATCTGTGTTGACATAGCTTAGGTTCTGAAGACTTTCCATAACATCAAAGGACAAACAATTTTGTCTCTTAATACAAAGGGACCTCCTAGGGTGTCTTATCTAGGTTCTCTCTTTAAAGAGGGGAATAAAAATATTTCTCCACACTGGTATTCCCTAGCAGGAACAAACCAGACTTCTAGGAGCTTCTAGGAGGAATTTCATACAGTTCTGTCTGTGGATAATTCTCAGTTCTGATACATGCTGCTGAGAAGCCATTGATATCTACAAGTCTGTCTTTTCTCATGTCTAAAATGGGGTGTTTTTAGATGATAGTTGGTAATGGCTTAATGGAAGGTATTGATATAAGTAGGTTCTTTGGCTCCACAGCTGACAAAACATCTTGGATTTACTGTGTAGATTCTGCTTAAACATTATCTGACAACTATACCAATTTTCTTTCAGAAGTTTACAACTTTGTCACCATGGGCATTCTTGTCATTCACCTGCCCAAGTAAATAACCTCTTCCTTGTCTAAACTTCAGATTCCAATTCTCCAGTGATTCATGGTACTGCCAACAATTACATATCCTTTTTGACCTCCTTTTACTCCATGCCTCAAATAAAGAAGTTTTCTGCTACATGCCTCTATAGCCTGTGTTCATCTGTGTATAGAAAATGGAACTTGGTGGTCCATTTCATCCCTCTAGAGCAGCTTGTTCTGCAATTGATAAACTCTTTTGAAACCAAATTATATCAGCATCAATTTTATGCTTAAAGAGGGGTTGAGATGAATTCTAGCTGGTGTTTGCCAATGATGTTAACTGAACTCTGATTCTCTAGATCTTGGAATGGGAGCCCTGAGATGACTCAGATTTATGAAAAGGTTATGTCTGTGTTTTAATATGTAATACATGGTTTGAAATTTTTTGTACATGCATCATAAATCCTGATATTTAAAAATAATTATTATTTTTCAAGTATGAAGAAAATATAAGGAATGTTTCAAGAGTCTTATGGTCTGGTGGAGGTATTTTGGCTTTGAATTGAGACTGAGTTCATTCTTCAGGATGCCCAATTGCTTATTAGTTGTGGAACTTTGATCAGAGGAGGAAGCAGATATCATAGCCTGACCTAAGGTCTAAGGCCACACTGCCAATGCAAAGTTCACTTTAAATGCAGTAGAGTTAGGGATGTGGACATATTGAAGGGTATGTGTCCCCCACATTTGGTACCCCATCTGCTTTTGTTTGCTCTCTGATATCTGCATGGAAAAAAACCATGACCAACATCTAGTGGACTTCTGCCCTCTATGGCTTCTGCCCCTATGTAGTCCTGGCTGGGTTCCCAAGTGCCTCCAATGCTTACCCAGAAGGATGTTGACCCCCTGAGCATAAGATTATACCTGGATTACAGAAACATTGAAGAACAATATCAACAAGTTTTTTATTTTTATTAAGGAGGAAATAAATAGGGTTCAATGACTTACCTCAAATGGTACTGTTACAGGTATTATAAAAGATCACACATTGAATTTACTTGTCCAACCCAAGGCACTAAAGATAAAGCTCACAAGGTAATCCCTTCCTTAAATGAAGAAGAAATAACCATCCCAATAGAGTAGACATGGAAGAAATATGAAGAAGACTTCAAATGGTCTATAGCACTTCAGCAAGTGACTGCATTGAACAATAGCTGAGAAAATTTTAGAGAAAAATATTGAGAAATTCATAGTTAAATTTGTTCAATGAGATAAAAGAATATGTAAGGAGTAAAATAAGAAAACACAGAAAGTGTCAGATCAATACAATAGAGATGGAGATTTGAAAAAAAATAGAATTCAAGCCAAAATTTTTCAGAAGAGACAAAGAAAAATCACCTCATTATTGGTTGAGGGAATCATCCAACAACAACATATACCAATTATAAATATTTATATTTTATGTATATAAAAAACTCTTCTTGATATTAAGAATCAAACAGACCACAATTCAATAATACTAGGTGAAGTTAGCACAACTCTCTCACCACTAGATTGATAATACAGATATAAACTTAGAGAAGATTGTACAAAACTAAAAAATACTCTGAACCAAATGGACCTAACAGACATCTATAGAATATTTAATTAATCAATGATTGAATTTACTTTCTCAATATGACATGAAATATTTAATCATATTTTACATCACAAATCAAACTACAACAAACATAAAATTGAAGAGAATTTCTTACAAACTAACAGATAATAAGCAATAAATTAGAAATCCATGACAAGATAAAAAATAAAAGCCTCTCTAATACCTGAAGATAAATTCATCTTTGAATAATAAATAAAGATGAAATCAGAGAACAAATAAAAACTCTTAAAATCAAATGAGACTTAACAAGGGAAGGAAACTTGAAGTAAATACCTTTGATGAACATAGATGCAAAATTTCTTAATATAATATTGGCAGACTCCATACAAAAAAACATCAAAATGTTAGTGCATGGCTGGGACAGTAGTTCAGTTGCAGAGTACTTGTCTTGCATGTGAAAGGCACTGGATTCGATCCTTAGCATCACATAAAAATAAATAAAATAATGGTATTGTGTCCATCTGCAACTAAAAAAATATTAAAATTTTTTCTGTAGTTATAGATGAACAGAATGCCTTTATTTTATTTATTTTTATGTAATGCTAAGGATCAAACCCAGTGCCTCTTGCATGCTAGGCAAGTGCTCTACTGTTGAGAGCCACAGCCAAAGAGGCCCCAGCAAACTTCCAGCTGCCAGCAAACTTCCAGCTGCCGGCTGATGATTGGCTCACAGCGGCCCCAGCAACATCTAGCTGATTGGCTCCTCTGCGGTGATGTTCATTGGGCTGTTTCCCTGCCCTTCAGACTGCCAGCTGATGATTGGCTCACAGCGGCCCCAGCAACATCTAGCTGATTGGCTCCTCCATGGAGCTGCTCATTGGGGGACTTCTTTGGCTCTGCCCACACAACCCAGCCAATCGGCCTCAAGAGCAGGAGGATTGTGGGAGGTTGAGAGGCTGGTGTGGGGGTGAGAGGCTGGTGGAAGCCGGTGGTGGCAGTTGGGCTCTGAGGGTTTTTTCCCTGAGGAGCTGTTTTGTTTGGCGTTTGTAGTTCTAAAAATAAAGTTAGTTTCTTTTGACAAGTGGCTCCTGAATTGTGCCCAGCCAGACTGCGGCATTTGGTGGCTCGCACGGGGAGCGACTGAGGGTAAGTAAACTGCTCGCCCCTGAGGGTAGGGCGAGAGGATGGGTAGCCATTCTAAGTTTTCTCTTTTGTTTTGCTTCATTTTTGTTTTAACTTGCCTGTCTCTGGAGATGAGTGAGATGGAAGAAAAACCGCTCACATCTGAGGAAAATCTATTTGTGTCTGAGGAACAGATAGGGAGAAAGGACGGATGCACATGTCAGGAGGATAGAAAGGCTGATATAATGATTTTGTGTGGTTCCATTTTTATTGCATTCTGTCTCGGTTTTGTTTGGCATCATCTTGTTTGGTTGTATTATAGTAGAAATACGGGATCAGCAATTAGTAAAAAACAAACCAAAAGAGTGTTAAGTAAATTGTTAGAGCAAGGAGGCTTCCCAGTAAAATCAAGAGCAGTCAGGGCATACGTTGATATAATACAAAAATGTAGCCCATGGCTTTTTAAGGAGGAGTTGTTAGATATATGGAACCATCATGGTGAAGATTTAAAAAGAATAGAAAAGAACAACCCAGGGACTCTGCCAGTTGGCACATTGCCATTGTGGACGAATGTATCTGGTTTGCTTAGTCCAAAGCCTTCAGTTCAGACAAAGGTAGAGGAAGGAGAAGACATATTGATTCAAGTAAAAGAGAAGGTCTCTCAAGTTAGTCAGAAAGAGGTAAAGATTCAGGTACAAGAGGAGGTCTTTTGAGCTAGTGAGACAGAGGAAGGAAGTTTAGAGCAGAAAAAGCCATCAGGGGAAAAGTTACAACAGGAGACTGCTAATAACACCTTTCTATCAGAGAGCGAAAGTGTCCAACCAACAGCACCACCTCTACAGGAGACTGCTACTAACAGCATTCTATCACCAGAGGGCATAAGTGTGCAACCAACAGCACCACCTCTACAGGAGACTGCTACTAACACCTTTCTATCACCAGAGGGCATAAGTGTCCAATCAACAGCACCACCTCCATATGCTAGGAGACTCCCAACCCCCGCAGTTGATAGTTGGGATCCTGAGACAGGATCTCAAGTATGCCCTGTATTTGAGGTAGGAGGGCAGCGAATTTACCAGGGTTTAAATTTCAAATCAGTGAAGGAGCTAAAAGAGGCTGTAACAACCTATGGTCCTCAAGCACCCTTCACTGTAAGCTTGGTTGAATCCATTACCAACTTAAGCATGACGCCAGCAGATTGGGCTAATATGTGTAAAGCTGTGCTAAATGGAGGACAATACCTGTTATGGAAGGTTGCCAATGAGGAATTTTGCAAGGAGACAGCTAGTCGAAATGCAGCAGCTGGTTATCCTCAGAGAAATCTAGATATGTTGTTAGGAAAGGGACCTTATGATGATCGGCAGCAACAAAATGCATATGATCCTGGTGTATATTCACAAATTGCTGTAGATGCAGTTAAGGCATGGAAGACTTTACAAGGACATGGAGGTTTACAAGGTCAATTATCTAAGATAATACAAGGAGCTAATGAACCTTACGCTGAATTTGTAGATAGGCTTATTCAAACAGCTACCAGAGTTTTTGGGAATACAGAACAAGCAATGCCATTAATAAAACAACTGGCTTATGACCAAGTGAATCGTTGGTGCAGAGATATCATTAGACCATTGAAACAGGAAGATTTAAACACATACATTAAATTATGTAGAGACATTAATGAACAAGAGCAAGTCATGGCAGCTGCAATAAAACAGGCTTTAGATGCCAGAGACATTAATGAACAAGGGCAAATTGTGGCAGCTGCAGTAAAACAGGCTTTATATGCCAGGCCAAGAACATGCTACAATTGTCAACAAACAGGACATTTTAAAAGGAATTGCCCCATAGGAGGAGGGTTTAACAAAACTAGGTATCAAACGAGTAGAATACCGGGTATTTGCCCACGATGCCATAGAGGGAGACATTGGGCTAATGAATGCCGTTCTCAAACCACCATAGAGGGTACTCCATTACATTGGGCTAATGAATACCATTCTCAAACCACCATAGAGGGTACTCCATTATAAAAAAACGAACAAGGACAAGGTGTTTATCCACAATATCGTGGACAAAGGCATCGGGCTCCGTTGCCAAAAAATGGACAGGGGGCCCCAATGCTCCGGAGCCCCAAACCACAAATATACGGAGCACTGGAGGAACCCAGCAACCCCAGCAACCCCATCAGGCCAGTGCCCAGGACATCAGATCCCTCATCAGACAAACCAGAGGGAGCGCAGAGTTGGACATCTGTGCCTCCGCCAAATCAGTACTAACTCCAGAGATGGGAGTTCAAATCATTCCCACAGGGGTAAAAGGACCTCTTCCCAAAGGAACAGTGGGCTTATTATTGGGACGCAGCTCTTCTACTCTAAAAGGACTTTTGATAAGTCCTGGGGTAATTGATCCTGATTATGAAGGTGAAATAAAAATTATAGCCAGTTCTCCAAAGGGTATATCAATAATTTCACCAAGAGATAGAATAGCACAGTTACTAATAATACCAAGCCTACATGATAAATTTTCCAGTCATGCTGTAGAAAGAGGTTCCAAGGGATTAGGCTCCACAGGTGTAGATTGGGCTATGCTTTTTTTAAATTTAGATTCTCGCCCCATGCTAAAACTAAATATTCAAGGACATGAATTTAATGGGCTACTGGATACAGGTGCAGACCTTAGCATTATCTCTCGTCAAGAATGGCCAAAACACTGGCCATTACAACAAGCCACTCAAACGCTTCGAGGTCTAGGAGTGGCGACTAATCCTGATAGAAGTGCAATGGTATTAGATTGGAAGGATCCTGAAGGATGTGAAGGAACTATACAGCCATATGTATTGGATCATCTTCCCGTAAATTTATGGGGACGAGATGTCCTAGATCAATTAGGTTTGACATTAACAAATAATATCAATCAAAATGCACCCACTATTATGGCTAGACAAGGTTTTAGGAAAGGAAAAAGATTAGAAAAACAAGAAGAAGGTATAGCAGCACCAATACAAATAGATCAAGGAACAGACAGACATGGGTTGGATTTTCACAAAGGGCCTCTGAGACAATAAATATTACATGGAAATCAGAAAGACCAGTATGGGTTCCTCAGTGGCCCTTGACTAAAGAAAAGATACAAGTAGTCCATGATCTGGTCAAACAACAATTAGCAGAAGGACATTTACAACCTTCTGTATCTCCCCATAATACTCCCATCTTGTCATCAAAAAGAAATCTGGTAAATGGAGATTATTGCAAGATTTAAGAGCCATTAATAATGAAATGGTCATTATGGGACCTGCTTAATTGGGGATTCCTCAATTGTCTGCTTTGCCAAAAACTTGGTGTGTTTTAGTTATAGATATTAAAGATTGTTTTTTTCAATTCCAATTCATCCTGAAGATAGTTCACGTTTTGCATTTACTATCCCTGCACTAAATCATGAAAGTCCTGATCAGAGATATGAATGGAAAGAACTCCCTCAAGGGATGGCTAACAGCCCAACTATGTGTCAAATTTATGTTAACAAAGTAATCCAGCCACTTAGAAATCAAAATCCTGAACTACAAATATTTCATTATATGGATGATGTATTATTAACACACAAAGCTAAAAACACATTGCTAGAATGTTATGCCACACTTACAAACTTATTAAAAATTATAATCTAGAGATAGCAATAGATAAAGTACAATTAAATTTTCCAATTAATTATTTAGGAGTTCTATTATCCTCAACCATGGTCCGTCCACCAAAAATTCAAATACGAGTAGATCAACTCAAATCACTTAATAACTTTCAAAAGTTATTAGGAGACATAAATTGGATAAGGCCTTATCTAGGTATTCAAACAGGAGAAGTGGGACCTTTATTTGATATCCTAAAAGGTCCATCAGATCCAAATTCACCCCGAATGTTAATGCCTGAAGCAAGAAAGGCATTAAAAATCATTGAAACATATATGGAAAATATGCATTTGGATAGAATTGATATAAGTTTGCCTTTATTATCTATTGTACTACCAACAAAAAATATTCCTACAGGAGTATTTTGGCAAGAAAGTTCATTATTATGGATACATTTATCTTATTCTCCTAACACTATTCTTACTAGGTATCCTGAGGCTGTAGGACAATTAATACTCAAAGGAATAAAAACAGCAAAGGCAGTGTTTGGAATTTCTCCCCATAAAATTATTACTCCATATACTATGAATCAAATTGATGAATTAGCCAATGAGTTAAATATTTGGGCAATAATCATGTGCAAATAATGTTTCATTTGATAACCACTTACCATCTAATCCTTTATTGTCTTTTTGGTCATTGCATCCTGTAATTTTTCCAAAAATGACAAGAAAAACACCTATCATGAATGCTCCAAATATATTCACTGATGGGTCAAATAATGGTACAGCAGCAATAGTTACACCTGATTAAACTTTTACATTTTTAGTACCCAAACAATCAGCTCAAAAGGTAGAGCTTAATGCAGTATTACAAACTTTTTTGATGTTTAAAGATTCGGTATTTAATTTATTTTCTGATAGTCAGTATATAGTTAATGCTATAATATCCCTTGAAGATGCTGATAGGATTTCCCCTTCTTCTACTGTTTTCTCTTTGTTTTCCACTATACAAAGTTTAATCTGGGACAGAAAAGATCCATTCTTTATAGGACATATCAGGGCACATACAGGATTGCCTGGAGCCCTTAGTTTGGGCAATGATTTAGCAGATAAAACTACACATGACATACATATTTTCTCTACACTAGAAGAAGCTATAAATTTTCATAAAAGATTCCATGTCAATGCTAATACTTTACAAAAGCGTTTTAAAATAACTAAGGAACAAGCTAGACAAATAATAAAACAATGTCAAATAATAAAAAAGACAAATAATAAAAAAATGTGTGACCTTTTTACCACAAGTTAATCTTGGAGTCAATCCTAGAGGATTGATACCTAACAATATTTGGCAGATGGACGTCACACACTTGCCAGAATTTGGAAAATTAAAATATTTGCATGTTACTGTTGATACTTCTTCTGGATTTTTGATGGGCTCCCTTCATGCTGGAGAAAAAACTAAAGATGTTATAGCTCATTGCTTACAAAATTTTGCCACTGTGGGCATTCCAAAACAGTTAAAAACAGATAATGCCCCTGGTTATATGTCTACTTCTTTTAAACAATTTTGCTCATCATTTGGCATTCCTCATGTAACAGGAATTCCATACAATCCACAGGGACAAGGCATAGTTGAAAGAGCTCATCAAACTATTAAAATGTACTTATTAAAGCAAAAAGACGGAATTGGGAAGGGGTATATATTCCCCAAAGATAAACTTAAAATAACCCTTTTTACTCTAAACTTTTTAAATTTGGATTCATCAGGACTTAGTGCTGCAGAAAGGCATATGTGTCCAAAAAATGTACATAAGCCCAAGGTACTTTGGAAAGATATTCTAACAGAACAATGGAAAGGTCCTGACCCAGTAATTGTCTGGAGTCAGGGGTCTGTTTGTGTGTTTCCACAGGAAGAACAGCAGCCGATTTGGATTCCAGAGAGATTAACCAAGGTCCTGACCCAGTGATTGTCTGGAGTCGGAGTTCTGTTTGTGTGTTTACACAGGGAGAACAGCAGCCAATTTGGATTCCAGAGAGATTAACTAAAGCGATTTCTACAGACCAAAAAAAAAAAGATGATTTAGCTCAAATCCATAACAGCTGATATTCAAAACTCCAATTTGTCTATCCTTACATCTGCAACAGAACCAGGATGCTTTTTTCAATATCTATTTTATTATTGCCCTTTCCCATATCATGAAGTTCTATTTTGTTTTCTTGAGCTCATACAGACCTAGGTTAATGTTTTGCTGATCAGTTCTATTTTTTTTTTTGACTATAGAGTTTTTAAACATTGCAATAGAGATTTTACCTGTAAAAAGTTATAAGGCCTTTACTATTATGTTATGTATTGTATGTATTATATTATGTGTGCACACTTGCGTTTTGTGTTATACGTTTGAACGTACGTATGTCCATATATCATATATGATGAGCGCTCAGGAAAAAAATGGATCCAAATTTTTTTTTATTCACGTGATTTAAATGGTTTAATTTAAATTGGGTAAATAACTGTTAAGAATTGTTTTAATATGTAAACAAAAAAGGTGGTTAACAGATTTGTTTGTTTACTTTCACCTTTCCTTTTCATTATATTTAATAATTCTCTTCAAGATAATGTAAATTGTTAAGAAAATTGTTTTCTTTTAGTGCCTTCTGGAATCTTACACAATTTTTTCTTTAGCCATTATTGCCAGAATTCCTATCTTCATTCTAGTGCCAGTGAAGACAAAGATAAAACTAATCTACAGCTTCTGCAATAGCCATCACTGAACTGCTTGCAGAACTTGCCTAGACTATGTGTCACTTGTATGCATTGTGAACTCACTTGTATGCATTGTGAACTATCTGTTAGTGCATCAACTTGTGGTAGTGTTGGGGTATTTTTGCTGATGATGTCATCAGTGGTACAATTTTTCCAACAAGAGCCGTCAATTGGCTTGGTGTATCTTCCTCCTTTCTGCTTGTCATGATCATTTAGCTAAAATTTGGGGGCCAACAGAGGTGAGGCAAAGAACCTCATGCCCCCCCCCCGCTGGTACAAAGACCTCTCCACAGGTGTGGCTGTATACTGGACCAGTAGTCAATGACGGGTAAGATCCAATTACAATGGTACCAACCTAAGACAGGAGGCTGACGCCCTGAGGTCAGCTCATCTGAAGACGGGTAAGGACCATATGTAGTATTGGACAACCTAAGGCAGGCATGGTCCCTAAGCCACATGCTTGTTGTTTAAACAGAGAGGGGGAGATGTTGAAAACCACAGCCAAAGGTGCCCCAGCAAACTTCCAGCTGCCAGCAAACTTCCAGCTGCTGGCTGATGATCCAGCTGCCAGCAAACTTCCAGCTGCCGGCTGATGATTGGCTCACAGCGGCCCCATCAACATCTAGCTGATTGGCTCCTCTGCAGTGATGTTCATTGGGCTGTTTCCCTGCCCTTCAGACTGCCAGCTGATTATTGGCTCACAGCGGCCCCAGCAACATATAGCTGATTGGCTCCTCCACGGAGCTGCTCATTGGGGGACTTCTTTGGCTCTGCCCACGCAACCCAGCCAATTGGACTCAAGATCAGGAGGATTGTGGGAGGTTGAGAGGCTGGTGTGGGGGTGAGAGGCTGGTGGAAGCCGGTGGTGGCAGTTGGGCTCTGAGGGTTTTTTCCCTGAGGAGCTGTTTTGTTTGTCATTTGTAGTTCTAAAAATAAAGTTAGTTTCTTTTGACAAGTGGCTCCTGAATTGTGCCCAGCCAGACTGCAGCACTCTACCACTGAGCCACAACCTTGACCACAACAAAATATGTTTTTAAAAAATGTTAGTGCATTGTGATCAAGTAGGTTTCATTCCAGAGATGCAAGGTAGGTTCAACATATACAAATCAGTAATTGTAATTTACTACATAAATAAATTTATGAAAAAAATCACATTATTGTCTTTAATATATCCAGAAAAAGTGTTTGAAAAAGTACATCTACCATTTATGTTTAAAACATTAGTAAACTAGGGATATAAGGAAATTACCTCAAAATTGTAGAGCTTACATTATACTAAATGGAGAATAACTGAAAGCATTTCCTGTAAAAACAGAAACAAGAAAAAGATGTCCAAACTTACCAGTACTTTTGGTACTACTTAGTGCTTAAAACTCTATCCAGAGCAATTAGGCAAGAGAAGAAAATTAAGGGAACATTATAGGAAAAGAAGAAATCAAATAGTCTGTTTGCTGATAATATGATTCTAAATTTAGAAGACCCAAAATATTCCACAAGAAGATATCTATAATGATCAATTTAGTAAAGTATCAGGATACAAGAAAAACATAAATCAATCATTTTCAGATACTGCTGTGATAAATATGCCAAAAATTAAAGAAAACTATCCCATTCTATCACTCAAAAATATTTTGGAATTAATCTAATCAAGTATATGAAGAAACTCTATAATGAAAACTCCAGAGTCCTGAAGAAAAAAATTGAAAAAGACCTTAGAAGATGGAAAGATAGGCAGAGTAACATGATCAAAATGTCCATCCTATCAAAAGCATAATTCAGGCTCAATGCAATCCCCATCAAAATACAAGTGACATTCTTCAAAGAATTAGAAATATCAGTTCTAAAATTCACAAAAAAACAAGAAACTCAGAATAGCAATAGAAATCCTGAGCAAAAAGAGCAATGTTGGAGGCATCACAATACTGAATCTAAAATATACTAAAGGGCTATAAAAATAAAAACAACATGGTACTGGCACCAAAATAGGAATGAAGACCAGTGGGATACAATAGAAAAGACAGACAAAAACCCATAGTTATCTGTTTCTAGACAAAGGTGCCAAAAACACACATTGGAGAAAAGATAGCCCCTTCAACAAATGGTGCTGGGAAAACTGAAAATCCATATATAGTACAATGGAATTAACCCCTCTTACCCTGCACAAAACTCAAATTGAATCAAATACCTAGGAACTGGAACAGAAATTCTGCAACTGCAAGAAGAATATGTAGGCCCAACACTCCAATATGTCAACACAGGATACAACTTTTTTAACAAGACTCCTAAATGTCTAGAAATAAAATTAAATTCATTAGGTGGATGGCATCAAAGTAAAAAGCTTCTGCACAGAGCTCAGCTGTAGAGTGCTCGCCCAGCACGTGCAAGGCCCTAGGTTCAATCCTTAGCACCACATAAAAATAAGTAAATAAAATAAAGATATTGTGTCCAATGACTATATATTTATAGTCATATATATATATACATATATATACATATATATACATATATATACATATATATATATATTTATATTTATATTTCTGCACACAGAATATAGAACACAAAAAACTTGATAGCAAAAAAAAAAATGACCCAGGGCTGGGATTATGGCTCAGAGATGGAGCACTCACCTAGCTTGCGTGAGGCACTGGGTTCTATCCTCAGCACCACATAAATATAAAATAAAGACATTGTGTCCACATATAACTAAAAAATAATTGTTAAAAAAGACCTAATTAATAAATGGGAAAAAGAACTAAACAGACACTTATCAAAAGAAGAAATGCAGACAACATATGCATGAAAAAAATGTTAAACATCTCTAAGAATTAGACAAATACAAATCAAAACTACACTTAGATATTTTACTCCAGTCAGAAGGGTAATTATTAAAAATACTAGTAACAATAAATATTGACCAGGATGTGGGGGAAATGATCCTCTCATACATTGCTGGTGGGACTGCAAACTGGTGCAACTTCTATGGAAAGCAATATGAAGATTTCCTCAGAAAACTTGGAATGGAACCAACATTTTATTCAGTTATCTCACTCCTTGATTTATATACAAAGGAAATAAAATCAGCATACTACAGTGATGCAGCCACATCAATGTTTATAGCAGCTCAATTCACAATAGTTCAACTTTGAAGCCAACATAAGTGCCCTTCAGCAGATGAATAGGTTAAGAAAATGTCATATATATATGATATATATATATATACACACACACACACACGCATACATCATACAGAATGGAATGTTACTCAGCCTTAAAGAAGGATAAAATTATAGCATTTTTTCAGTAATAGGATAGAGATGAAGAATATCATGCTAAGTGAAATAAGCCAATCCCCAAAAAACCAAAGGCTGAATGTTTTCTCTGATATGCTAATGAACTCTCAATAAGGAGGGGGATAGAATAATTCAGATTAGACAAAGGGAATTAAGGGAAGGGAGGGGGAATGGGAATTGAAAATATAGTAGATGGACATTACTCTCCTATGTGCATATGTCATTACATGATCGATGTAATTCTACATCATGTACAACCATAAGAATAAGAGGTTATACTCCATATATGTATAATATGTACAAATACATTATACTATCATGTATAACTCATAATACATAAAAAATAAAAAAAAATACATTGATATTCAGGATAAGGTTGTGTCTCAGTGGTAGAGTGCTTGCCTACCAAGTGTGAAGCACTGGGTTTTATATTCAGCACCACATAAATAAATTAATTAAATAATTAAAAATACATTGATATCAATTCATGAATATAGATTTATTGATATCATTTTATCATGTAAACTTTGATATAGATTAATCAATATTAATTCATTGATATTGATTCATCAATATCATTTTATTGATGTAGATTGATACTGACTTGATATATATTAGTTGAAATAGATTCATTGATATTATTTCATAGATGTTGATTCATTGATTTATATTAATCAAAATGGATTCATTGATTTTTTGATATAGATTCATCAATAAAGATTCAGCAATGTCATTTTGTAGATATTGATTCATTGACTTAAATTCAGTGATATCAATTCATCCATTAGATCCATCAATGTGAATTTATATATATCAAGTCATTGATTTAAATTCATTAATATGGATTCATTGGTTTAGATTCATAATGTGGATTCATTGGTAGCACTTCATTGATATTAGTTTATTGATATAGATTCATTGATATCAATTTATCAATATAGATTAATTGTTGATTCATGGATATAAATTCTTCAAAATAGATTTATTGATATCAAATTATCAATATAGATTCATTGATATAATATTAATTGATGTTCATTGATATCATTGGTATAGATTCATCAATCTAGTTTCATCAATATTGTTTCATTGACATAGATTCACTGATGTAGATCAATGAATATCAATTCATCAAATTTGATTCATCGATATAATTTCATCAATTTTGATTCATCAACAAAGATTCATCACATCAATGAATTAATGTAGATTTATTGATATCAATTTGTTGATATAGATTCACCAATACAGATTCATCAATGTAGATTCATCAATGTAGATTCATAAGTATTCATTTGTTGTTATCAATTCATTGATATGATTCTTCATCAAAATAGATTCATGGATATAGATTTATCAATATAGGTAAATCTATATAGATTGGTAAATATTGATATATTGATATAATCTAATCAATATCTATGAATCAATATAGATACATAAATATTGATTTGATATCAATGAATAGATACAGATACATCTATCAATATATTGATGTAGATTCACCAATATTCAATTTCATTACTATGTATTCATCAATATCAATTTATCCATATAGGTTCATTGATAGATTTTTCAATATAGATTGATATAGTTTCATCAATATCAATACATCTATATTGATTGATCAGAAGAGATTCATTGATTTAGATACATCAACATGTATACATCAATATACATTTATTGATATTGTTACATTGATGTAGATTCATAAATATAGATTGGCCAATGTGATTCATTGTTATGGTTTGGTGTGAGCATCCCCCAAGTCTCAGATGTGAGACAATGCAAGAAGGTTCAGAGGAGAAATGATTGGGTTGTGAGGGTCTTAATGCAATCAGTGATAGGAGAAATGTTTGGGTTGTGAGGGTCATAACCTAATCAGTGATTTAATTCCCTGATATAGATTAACTGAATGATAACTGAAGTGATAGGGTGTGGCTGGAGGAGGTGGGAATTGGGGTGTGGCTTTGGGATATATATTTTGTATCTCTTTATCTGCTTTCTGATCATGGTGATATGAGCTGCTTCCCTCTGCCACCCTTTCCTGCCATGATGTTCAGCCTCACCTCGAGCCCTGAGGAATGGAGAAAGCCTTCTATGAACTAAGACCTCTGAAACTGTGAACCCTCAGATAAACTTTTCCTTCTATACAATTGTTCTGGTGATCCTTTTGTCACAGCAGCAATAAAAGCTGACTAAAACAGCTCATTGATAGCAATTCATTGATATCTATTCATTGATATCAATTAATTGATAGAGAATCATTGGTAGTGATATGTCAATACAGATTCATTGGTATCAATTCATCAATTTAGATTCATTGTTGTCAATTTATGGATATAAATTTATAGATGTAGATTCATTGATACTGATTCATTAATATGTATTCATCAAACTTAATTTATCAATATCATCTCAATGATATAGAATCCTCCATGCAGATTCATCAACAGATACATGATTTAGATTCATTGATACAGATTTATTGATACAGATTCATTAATGTTAATTCATCAATATAGATTCATCAATACAGGTTTATTAGTATACATATATTGGTATATATTCATCAAAATCAATTTGTTGATATAGATTCATTGATATTGTTTCTTCAATACATCCTTTCATCAATATAGATTCATTGATATGAATCTTTTATATAGATTCTATATAGATTCTGTATAATCTTTTATATAGATTCATCAGCATAATATAGTTTCTTAATATTGTTTCATCAATATAGACAAATTAATGTAGATTCAATTAGATCTATTCATTTTGATTCATCAACAAGTCATCATATCAATTAATGTAGATTGATATCAATTTGTCTATATAGATTCATTGATATATATTAATCAATATATTTTAGAGATGTAAATACACTGATATTGATGTATTGATTTAGATTCATCAATATAGATTATTGATATAGATACATTGATGAAAATTTATCAATACTGACTTTTTTATTTTTTTATTGGTTGTTCAAAACATTACAATGCTCTTGACATATCATATTTTTTCATACATTTGATTCAAGTGGGTTATGAACTCCCATTTTTACCACATGTACAGATTGCAGATTCACATCGGTTACACATCCATGTTTATACCTACTGCCATACTAGTGTCTGTTGTATTTTGCTGCCTTTCCTATCCCCTACTATCCCCCCTCTCCTCCCCTCCCCTTCCATCTTCTCTCTCTACCATATCTACTGTAATTCATTTCTCTCTCTTGTTTTTTCCCCTTTTCCCTCATCTCCTCTTATATGTAATTTTGTATAACAATGCGGGTCTCCTTTCATTTCCATGCAATTTCCCTTCTCTCTCCCACCTCTTGTTCCTGTTTAATAGTAATCTTCTTCTCATGCTCTTCCTCCCTGCTCTATTTTGAGTTGCCCTCCTTATATCAAAGAAGACATTCAGCATTTGTTTTTTAGGGATTGGCTAGCTTCACTTAGCATAATCTTCTCTAATGCCATCCATTTCCATGCAAATGCCATGATTTTGTTACTTTTTAGTGCTGAGTAATATTCCCTTGTGTATAGATGCCACATTTTTTTATCCATTCATCTATTGAAGGGCATCTAGTTTGGTTCCACAGTCTAGTTATTATGAATTGTGCTGCTATGAACATCGAAGTAGTTGTATCCCTATAGTATGCTCTTTTTAGGTCTTTGGGAAATAGTCTGAGAAGGGGAATAGCTGGATTGAATGGTGGTTCCATTCCCAGCTTTCCAAGGAATCTCCATACTGCTTTCCAGATTGGCTGCACAAATTTGCAGTCCCACCAGCAATGAACAAGTGTACCCTTTTCCCCACATCCTTGCCAGCACTGTTGTTTTTTGACTTCATAATGGCTGCCATTCTTACTGGAGTGAGATGGTATCTTAGAGTGTTTTCTTAAAAAAATATTTTTAGTTTAGTTGTTGATGGACCTTTATTTTATTTATTTATATATGGTGCTGAGAATCAAACCCAGGGCTTCACACATGCTAGGCAAGTGCTCTTCCGCTAAGCTACAATCCCAGCTCAATATTAACTCTTTGAGATCAATGAATTGATAATGATTCATTCATAACAATTCATCATATAACATTAGACATTGATATTTTAATATCAGTATCATTGATACAGATGCATCAATATTGATTAGGTGATATCTATTCTTTGATGGAGATTCATTGATATCATTTCATTGATATAGATTAATTCATATAGTCATTGATATTGATAAATCAATATCAATTCATTAATATAGATTCATTGATATCACATATTGATATACATTTAGTGATATTGATTCATTGATGTAGATTCATTGATATCAATTCTTTAATATCTAATTTTATTGATATAGATTCATTGATAACCATGCATTGATATAGATTCATCAATGTCAAATCTTCAATTTAGATTCATCAATACATAATCATGGATGTAGATGCTACGTGGTTTGCATGGTGATTGCCAATGGCAGCTCATCATGATCATGGGGGTGCTGTATGAATCCAATGAATGAATCTTTAAAAAGCACACAGAAGGCGGCCTGGCACTTAGGTGGCATGCTCTGGGTGGCTGTTATAACAGTATTGAGTTCCAGCTTCTTTCTGTTAAACTCATTTGTTTAACCCTCTGCAGCCATGTTGATCCCATTTGATAGACAGTATCCTGCACCTCCATTTGGGTAAGTGATCATACACTGAGCAGTGAGATGCTCTTTGGAAAGCAGACAGATGTCCTCACTGACAAGGTAGGCTCTTGGAGCCAGTCCCCTTACTTTCCTGGCTTTCATTCATGGCCAAGCACCACCTGGGGCTTGGAGTAGGCTTGAGAGTCAGGTATTATGTCTCTTGGGTTAGACTGTACTTTCACTCATGATGTTCCTTCATGGAAAATTAGGATCAATGCCTTGTTTGCCCACCTCACCCAGTGTTACAGAGCCACTAGCATGGCCATTGCTGACCAGCATCAGGCTTTGAGACCTCCCAGCATCCCCATGGTAACAGGTCTCTCAAGTAACCCTGGCTCCATACCAAGACTGTTTTGCCCCAGTGTTGAATATGCTCAACCTGTGAGAGAGAAGTTCCCCAGGATGTGGAGCTGGCTTCTGTTCCATTTCCCAAAACCTGGGTTCCTACCCTAAGATTGCCATGCATTATGACCTTCACTGGTGAGCCTGCTAATCAGTGAAGGCCAAATCCCCTGGAGCTCTTCCCAGGAAATGCTTCCTGCAGATTTTTATCTAACCAATAATTTCCTCACCCTTGTTGAAAGCAAGGCTGAATGCTGGATGCTTATTTGGGGTATATTCATGATTTCCTCCTGGGAATCAATGTGGCCAGAAGAACAGGCCAGCTGTGAACACCTATAGTCCTTGGCACTTTATTGTGGACAGATTTTTTAATTGCAGCTCCCCACCTCAGAGAAAAACCTTTACCTGAAAGGTTTTCTGGCCACCAGTCTCCCTTCTTCCCATCAGTGAGGCATATTGGAAGTGTCAGGAATTCAGCATTCTCCCTGGAGCATCCCTCAGCCCATGGCTGACAGTGTTGGTGCATAAATACCCAGCTCCCTTGCACCTCAGGTGAGCAAGCTCTGAAATGTGCATGCTGTACACAGCCCCTCAGGGGTCCCCAAGAAGATTAGGCACAGTTGCCTCTTATAGAAACCACTTGGCAATAGACCCCTATTCTTGATCTTTACTACCCTCTCTCACTTGAACTCCCTGATACCTATGCTTCTTAGGAGCACCTCCCAAATTGTCAACTTACACTAGGATCCTTATCTGAGGAAACCCTGATGAAGCAGTGTATTTAGGACAGGGCTACTCCATCTTAGCCTTGCTGTATGATGGCTGGAAGCATCCTTCATAGGATGAGGTTTTCCTGTTCATGGGAGGATACCTGAGCAGTTTACCATGGCTCCACCCCTTTGGCCAAGTAGCAAAGCTTTCATGTTCCTCCCAGTTGTGACAACAAAAAATATCTCTAAACATTGCCATGAGTCCTCTTGGTGGGCATAGGGTTTGCCAAATTCCACCTGCTTAAAAATGAGTGATATAAAAATAAAACCATCACTGTATTCTGTTCTGCCACTGCAGGACACCCCCTTGATCCTTCCTGTTCAAGTCTTATTTTCTAGTCTGGAGAACAGGGTAACAACACTCCACACTCATGTTGAATTCTGAGGGGCCAGAGCAATGATTGTGAAACACCTTTCACCAGGTGTAGGTCCTTGCCAGGTTTCTGTTCTCATGACTAAAAGGCTCAGGGGTCACTCCAGGAAAATTGTGCTAACTGGACTGTGCAAAATAACCACACATGAGACACAAATACCTTTTTATTTGGGGTCGCTGTGACAGCTCCTCTGACCTTAAGGGTCTGCAGGAAGAGAGAGAGAGAGAGAGAGAGAGAGAGAGAGAGAGAGAGAGAGAGAGAGAGAGAGAGCGCATGTGCTGACCCTTTTTATTGAGGAGAAGCTATTCAAATGAGGCAAGGGGTTAGGTTTCAGGGGCTGAGTCTATTTTCCTGATGTCCACTATCAGCAGGTTGACTGACATCTGGGTAAGCCACACCCAAAGGCATAGTGAGAGAAGGGGACACATCAGGTACTTCTCCAGATGATTCTACCTAAACAGGGCAAGGGGTTATATTACAAAGGAGCAGGTGGGCATAGCTTCACCCATGGGGCTGTAGCAAGACAAGCCTGGGAAGGAAGACACAAGTAATTCAAACCCTAGAAGAGTGGGGCAGTCTAGCAGCATGAGTGCCTGATGCCACATCACACAGCAGGGGAGTTAACATAGTCACATGAGAGGTTGATCTCCCACAGACCCTATCTTTGGCAGATGCTCAGGTCACAATTGTATGTTTCCAGTATCAAACACCACATGTGCCTGGCCCACTTCTGCATTCTCTGTCTTAATTAATTTAATCCCCACCACAGCCTCAAAGGCAGGATGTCATCACCATCCCCTGTTTTGCAGAGGAGAAGACTGAGGCATGCAAATGTAAAGCAATTGATCCAAGGTCACACAGCTGGGTTTTGTCATGGCTGGGCTTTGAACACAGGTGGTCTGGCTTCCAAGCCTATGCCTCTTCTACCAGTAGACACAATGGTTTGATGGTGAGGTAGAGGACAAAGTGTTTTCACCCCCTTTATCCTCAAGTCAGAGGCAGCCCTCAAAAATGGTGACCCCATCCCCATTCTTGTTTGAAATATTCAGGGGCCTTAGCCACATAGGGTTTACCAATAATTATAATGATAATAATAATAATAATAATAAAGCAAATTTAAAAAACCCAGAAGTTGACAAATTTCTTCCCATTGGCCACATTTTGCAAATAAAAATTTATTGGATCCCAGTCACATTTGTTCATTTACATATTGACTGTGGCTACTTCCATGCCTTAATAGCAGAGTTCAATAATTGTGACAGAGATCATATTACCCACAAAACCAGCAATATTTATTTTCTGGCACTTTGTCAATAAAGCATGCAGATGCTTGCCTTAAATGAGAAGACAATTATTTCACTGTGAACTATGGCCCTGTAAAGTTACTCTTCAAGAAAATAATGCCCCTTATTATTCTACCCATAATATCAGTTTAAATATTATTGCAACCATAATTTTAAAACAATGAACTCATGGATGGGTTCCAGGTCTCCTACCTGTCCATAGCATAATGTCTTATCTATACCCAATGATGAATTAATAGTACGTAGTCATAAATGTTTTATCACTACTTTCAAAGCCACTATTATTGCTATCACTGTTGCAGCAGCAATTGTTCCTATAGCTGCCAGTGTGTTAGCAACTTCCTTGCAAACAGCTCACAAATTGAATACTTTATGCAGCACATTATATCAATTACAATTATGAGAACAGATGCACATTGATCAAAAAATATTAAAAAGATTATTAGTGAGGGAACTTAAGATAAAGAAAGCAAGGAAGGAATGTAGGAAGAAGAAATAAATAGCTTTATTTTGGAAAATATGGCAACAATATGAGGGAATGAAATCTTGAATAATTGTGGCAAATACTTAATATTATTAATGTATAAAGAGTTCTTAAAGACCTTTAAAAAAGAAGACAAATACCACAATATAAACATGGGCAAAAAAATGAACAGGCAATTCAAAAAGGGGGAAAATTCAAGTGACTGATTATCAGCCTTTAAAGGTTCACTAATGAAATAGATACATGACCTGGGCATGAAGGTGCACATCTGTAGTAACAGTGACTCTGGAGGTCAAGGCAGGAGGATAGCAAGTTCAAGCCCTGCCTGGCCAATTTAGCAAGACTCTGACTCTCAAATGCTTTTATCTAATTCTGAAGATAGGGCAACTCAGTGTGAGAGAACTGGTATAAAACTGACTTTGTCATTGCTTAAACCTGGAGCATGGGCTCTGCGAACTTCAGGGATCTCTGAACTCTCAGGCAATTTAAACATGTGTTTGTGTTTATGGGCTTCCTTTTCTTTTCTTTTTGTTTTTGGGGAGATCACCTGAAGTTTTCCAAAGGGGTCTAAGATTCATGATTATAAGAATATTTAAGTGGTATGGAAAAGTTGAATAAACCTATGTCAGTTGAAGCTTGAGGATCATGAAATTAAAGATGTGCCTTTGAAGTATTTTCCTGTTGAGAGCCACAGCCAAAGGGGCCCCAGCAAACTTCCAGCTGCCGGCTGATGATTGGCTCACAGTGGCCCCAGCAACATCTAGCTGATTGGCTCCTCTGCGGTGATGTTCATTGGGCTGTTTCCCTGCCCTTCAGACTGCCAGCTGATGATTGGCTCACAGCGGCCCCAGCAACATCTAGCTGATTGGCTCCTCCACGGAGCTGCTCATTGGGGGACTTCTTTGGCTCTGCCCACACAACCCAGCCAATCGGCCTCAAGAGCAGGAGGATTGTGGGAGGTTGGGAAGCTGGTGTGGGGGTGAGAGGCGTGTGGAAGCCGGTGGTGGCAGTTGGGCTCTGAGGGTTTTTTCCCTGAGGAGCTGTTTTGTTTGGCGTTTGTAGTTCCAAAAATAAAGTTAGTTTCTTTTGACAAGTGGCTCCTGATTTGTGCCAAGCCAGACTTCAGCATTTTCCTTTGGAAGAGAATTGAGTCAGGTGTGCCTGGAGAGTTATAGCAAAACTACACAGGAAAACTGGAGAATAGCTAAGAATTGGATTGAAACAGGCCCACATATAAAATAGGGTAACATTCAATTATATAGAATATTTAAAAACACTAAAAGTGACTTAGTGAAAGAAAGTTTATTTCTCATTCACATAAAGATCAGTTTGGAATTTTCTAGTCAGTTGGCAGTCTTTTTTTTTCTTTTTTAATATTTATTTTTTAGTTTTCTGCAGATACAACATCTTTGTTTGTATGTGGTGCTGAGGATCGAACCCAGGCCGCACACATGCCAGGCAAGCGGGCTACCACTTGAGCCACATCCCCAGCCTGTTATTTATATTCTTTTTTTTTATTGTTGGTCCTTCAAAACATTACATCTAATTTGATATATTTCACAGTTTGATTCAAAGGGGTTATGAACTCCCATTTTTACCCCATATACAGATTGCTGAATCACATCAGTTACATCAATTACATTTCCACTGATTTACATATTGCCATTCTAGTGCCTGATGAATTCTGCTCTCTATCCTATTCTCTACTATCCCCCCTCCCCTCCCCTCCCCTCCCCTCTTCTCTCTCAACCCCCTCTACTGTAAAACACTTCTTCCACTTGTATTATTCTTTCCTTACCCCTCACTTCCTCTTGTATGTAATTTTGTATAACCCTGAGGATCACCATCCCTTTCCATGCAATTTCCCTTCTCTCTCCCTTTCCCTCCCCCCCCTCATCCCTATTAATGTTGATCTTCTTCTCCTGCTCTTCGTCCCTACTCTGTCCTTAGTTACTCCCCTTATATCAAAGAAGTCATTTGGCATTTGTTTTTGAAGGATTGGCTAGCTTCACTTAGCATAATCTGCTCTAATGCCATCCATTTCCCTCCGAATTCTATGATTTTGTCGTTTCTTAATGCAGACTAATACTCCATTGTGTATAAATGCCACATTTTTTTATCCATTCATCTATTGAAGGGCATCTAGGTTGGTTCCACAATCTTGCTATTGTGAATTGTGCTTCTATGAACATCGATGTAGCAGTGTCCCTGTAGCATGCTCTTATTAGGTCTTTGGGGAATAGATCGAGAAGGGGAATAGCTGGGTCAAATGGTGGTTCCATTCCCAGCTTTCCAAGAAATCTCCATACTTCTTTCCAAATTGGCCGCACCAATTTGCAGTCCCACCAACAATGAACCAGTGTAACCTTTTCCCCACATCCTCGCCAACACTTGTTGTTATTTGACTTCATAATGGCTGCCATTCTGGAGTGAGATGGTATCTTAGGGTGGTTTTGATTTGCATTTCTCTGACTGCTAGCAATGTTGAGCATTTTTTCATGTACTTGTTGATTGATTGTATGTCCTCCTCTGAGAAGTGTCTGTTCAGGTCCTTGGCCAATTTGTTGATTGGGTTATTTGTTGTCTTTTTGTCTAATTTTTTGAGTTCTTTGTATACTCTGGATATTAGGGCTCTATCTGAAGTGTGAGGAGTAAAGATTTGTTCCCAGGATGTAGGCTCCCTATTTACCTCTCTTATTGTTTCTTTTGCTGAGAAAAACCTTTTTAGTTTGAGTAAGTCCCATTTGTTAATTCTAGTTGTTAACTCTTGCGCTATGGATGTCCTATTGAGGAATTTGGAGCCCGACCCCACAGTATGTAGATCATAGCCAACTTTTTCTTCTATCAGATGACGTGTCTCTGTTTTGATATCAAGCTCCTTGATCCATTTTGAGTTAACTTTTGTGCATTGCGAGAGAAAAAGATTCAGTTTCATTTTGATGCAAATGGATTTCCAGTTTTCCCAGCACCATTTGTTGAAGATGCTATCCTTCCTCCATTGCATGCTTTTAGCCCCTTTATCAAATATAAGATAGTTGTAGTTTTGTGGATTGGTTTCTGTGTCCTCTATTCTGTACCATTGGTCCACCCGCCTGTTTTGGTACCAGTACCCTGCTGTTTTTGTTGCTATTGCTCTGTAGTATAGTTTGAAGTCTGGTATCACTATCCCACCTGATTCACACTTCCTGCATAGCATTTTTTTTTTGCTATTCTGGGTCTTTTATTATTCCATATGAACTTCATGATTGTTTTATCTATTTCTACAAGAAATGCTGTTGGGATTTTGATTGGCATTGCATTGAACTTATAGAGAACTTTTGGTAATATCGCCATTTTGATGATGTTAGTTCGGCCTATCCATGAACAGGGTATATTATTCCATCTTCTAAGGTCTTCTTCTATATCTTTCTTTAGGGTTCTGTAGTTTTCATTGTATAAGTCTTTCACCTCTTTTGTTAGGTTGATTCCCAAGTATTTTATTTTTGGGGGGAATATTGTGAATGGAGTAGTTGTCCTCATTTCCATTTCAGAGGATTTGTCGCTGATATACAGGAATGCATTTGATTTATGCGTGTTGATCTTATATCCTGCCCCTTTGCTGAATTCATTTATTAGCTCTAATAGTTTCTTTGAAGACCCTTTTGGGTCTGCTAGGTAAAGAATCATGTCATCTGCAAATAGTGATAATTTAAGTTCTTCTTTTCCTATTTTTATGCCTTTAATTTCTTTCATCTGTCTAATTGCTCTGGCCAGTGTTTCGAGGACTATGTTGAACAGAAGTGGTGAGAGAGGGCATCCCTGTGTTGTACCAGATCTTAGAGGGAATGCCTTCAATTTTTCTCCATTCAGAATGATGCTGGCCTGTGGCTTATCATAGATTGCTTTTACAATGTTGAGGTATGATCCTGTTATCCCTAATTTTTCTAGAGTTTTGAACATAAAGGGATGCTGTACTTTGTCAAATGCTTTTTGTGCATCTATCGAGATGATCATATGGTTCTTATTTTTAAGTCTATTGATGTGGTGAATAACATTTATTGATTTCCGTATATTGAACCAGCCTTGCATCCCAGGGATGAATCCTACTTGATCATGGTGTATCATTTTTTTGATATGTTTTTGAATCCAATTCGCCAAAATTTTATTGAGGATTTTTGCGTCTAGGTTCATTAGAGATATTGGTCTGTAGTTTTCTTTCTTTGAAGTGTCTTTGTCTGGTTTAGGGATCAGAGTGATATTGGCCTCGTATAATGAATTTGGAAGTTCTCCCTCTTTTTCTATTTCCTGAAATAGTTTGAAAATTATTGGTGTTAGTTCCTCTTTAAAGGTTTTGTAAAACTCTGCTGTATACCCATCCCGTCCTGGGCTTTTCTTAGTTGGTAGTCTTTTGATGGTTTCTTCTATTTCCTCTATTGTTTCTGGTCTGTTTAGGTTGTCTATATCCTCCTGACTCAATCTGGGCAGATCATAAGACTTAAGAAATTTATCTATGCCTTCACTATCTTCTATTTTATTGGAGTATAAGGATTCAAAATAATTTCTGATTATGTTCTGTATTTCTGAAGTGTCTGTTGTGATATTACCTTTTTCATTCCGTATGCTAGTAATTTGAGTTCTCTCTCTTCTTCTCTTCATTAGCATGGCTAAGGGTCTGTCGATTTTATTTATTTTTTCAAAGAACCAACTTTTAGTTTTGTCAATTTTTTCAATTGTTTCTTTTGTTTCAATTTCATTAATTTCAGCTCTGATTTTAAGTATTTCTTGCCTTCTACTTCTTTTGCTATTGTTTTGCTCTTCTTTTTCTAGGATTTTGAGATGAAGTATGAGATCGTTTATTTGTTAGTTTTTTCTTTTTTTAAGAAATGAACTCCAGGCAATGAATTTTCCTCTTAGAACTGCTTTCAATGTGTCCCATAGATTCCGATATGTTGTGTCTGTTTTCATTTAACTCTAAGAAGTTTTTAATTTCCTCCTTGATGTCTTCTAAAACCCATTGATCATTTAGTAGCCTATTGTTCATTCTCCAAGTGATACTTGATTTTTCCTTCCTTCTTTTATCATTGATTTTCAGTTTCATTCCATTATGATCAGATAAGATGCATGGTATTATCTCTACTCCTTTATATATTCTAAGAGTTGCCCTGTGACATAGTATATGGTCTATTTTTGAGAAGGTTCCATGGGCTGCTGAGAAAAAAAGTGTAGCTACTTGATGTTGGGTGGTATAGTCTATATATGTCAATTAAGTCTAGGTTATTAATTGTGTTATTGAGTTCTATAGTTTCCTTATTTAACTTTTGTTTGGAAGATTTGTCCAGTGGTGAGAGAGGTGTGTTGAAGTCTCCCATGATTATTGTATGGTGGTCTATTAGACTCTTGAACTTGAGAAGAGTTTGCTTGATGAACATAGCTGCACCATTATTTGGAGAATATATATTTATGATTGTTATGTATTATTGGTGTATGGTTCACTTGAGCAGTATGTAGTGTCCCTCTTTATCCCTTTTGATTAACTTTGGCTTGAAATCTATTTTATTAGATATGAATATGGACACTCCTGCTTGTTTCCGCAGTCCATATGAATGGTATGATTTTTCCCAACCTTTCACTTTCAGTCTATGTATATCTTTTTCTATCAGATGTGTCTCCTGTAGGCAGCATATTGTTGGGTCTTGTTTTGTGATCCATTCTACTAGCCTGTGTCTCTTAATTGGTGAGTTTAAGCCATTAACATTAAGAGTTATTATTGAGATATGGTTTGTTCTTCCAGCCATATTTGTTTATTAATGTTACTAAACCTGATTTGTTTTCCTCTTTGATTACTTTCCCCGTTTTACTGTCCTACCTCCCACTGTTGGTTTTCAATGTTATTTTCCATTTCCTCTTCCTGTAATGTTTTGCCAAGGATTTTTTGAAGAGATGGTTTTCTAGCTGCAAATTCTTTTAACTTTTGTTTATTGTGGAAGGTTTTAATTTCATCTTCCATCCTGAAGCTTAATTTCGCCGGATACAGGATTCTTGGTTGGAACCCATTTTCTTTCAGTGTTTGAAATATGTTATTCCAGGATCTTCTAGCTTTCAGAGTCTGTGTTGAGAGATCAGCTGTTATCCTGATTGGTTTACCCCTAAATGTAATCTGCTTCCTTTCTCTTGTAGCTTTTAAAATTCTCTCCTTATAATGTATGTTGGACATCTTCATTATAATGTGTCTAGGTGTGGATCTCTTATGATTTTGCACATTCGGCATCCTGTAGGCTTCTAGGATTTGGGATTCTGTCTCATTCTTCAAGTCTGGGAAGTTTTCTCATATTATTTCACTGAATACATTGTTTATTCCTTTGGTTTGGAGCTCTGTGCCTTCCTGTATCCCAATGACTCTTAAGTTTGGTCTTTTAACATTATCCCATAATTCCTGGATGTTCTGCTCATGGTTTCTTAGCAGTCTTGCTGAGCTGTCTATGTTCTTTTCAAGTTGAAATGCTTTGTCTTCATTGTCTGATGTTCTATCTTCTAAGTGATCTACTCTGCTGGTAGTATTCTCAATTGAGTTTTTAAGTTGGTTTATTGCTTCCTGCATTTCTCAGATTTCTATTTGTTTGTTTTTTATTACCTCTATCTCTCTGTGAAATTGATCTTTTACTTCCTGGATTTGTTTATGTAGTTCCTTGTCAATGTGATCTTTCATTGTCTGATTTTGCTGTTGCATGTCTTCCTTGAGATTCCACATCATCTGTAGCATGTATATCCTGAACTCTCTCTCTGACATTCCCTCTGTTGCAGCTATTACCTCTTCTAAAGTTGAGTTGACCTGCATTGCTTGTGGTCCTTTCTTTCCTTGTCTTTTCATGCTGCTTAGGTTTCTTTCTGCTTGGTGAAACTGTTGTGTTTATGAGATTTTCCCCCTAATTATTTATATTGCTCTTGTATAGTTGAAAAATCTCCCTTGCAGGGTGGGTAGTGGCTGTGCTCCTCCTCTAATTGGGGTGATCTGTTTACTGCGCTGGCGGGCCGCTAGGCCTGCTCTGCCAGTTGTTCGCAGGTCTGCCCACCCTGCGGGTGCGGGTGGCGGCTCTGCTCTGCCCCCACTCCAATTGTGGCGAAGTGACTACCACCCCCTCGGGTCGTTGGGCCTGATCCGGATGCGGGCGGCTGCTCTGCTCTGCCCCTACTCCAATTGGAGTGACATGTCTACCATGCTGGCAGGCCTCTAGGCATGTTTTGCTGGTGGGTCTCAGGTCTGCCTGACTCTGGCAGTAGGGGGAGTTGGGGGTCGATAGTCCTTTGGTCCTTGTGGTCACGCCCACAGAGAGATTTTGAAGTTTCCCCATTGTGCGCCAGGTGGGCGGGACTGTTAGCAGAGCCCGGAGGGCATGGCCATGTGCTGGGCCATGCGGGGACCCTTCTAGCTGAGTCGGGCCACCGGGAGCCACCTGAAGAGCAGGGCAAGTGTGTCTGCGTGGCTAAGATCCGGGCGGGTGGTTTGGCTGTTTGCAGAGTGAGAGCAGGGCCTCCCGGGAGAGCCGGGATAGCGGGGGCGTCTGCTGGTTTGGGCCGCCGCCGCTTTCAGAAGCTGCTGGTGGCTGCGGGATTGGACCTCTGCGCCCGCCAGGGGGGCCACCTGTAGAGCCAGGTAGCTGCGGCCACGTGGTTAGGAACCGGGCAGGTGAGGCGGCTGCTCCCAGAGCAAGAGCTAGGCCTCCCAGGGGAGCCCAGATGGCGGAGGCCGAATGCCGGTTCGGGTGGGGTGGGCCAAGCCGCTCCGGGTGTCAGCCGCTTGCAAAAGCGGCTGCTGGCTGCAGGACATGACTTCTGCACCCGCCGCGGGGCCACCTGTACAGCCGGGTAGCTGCGGCCGCGTGGTTAGGAACCCGGCAGGTGAGGCGGCTGCTCGCAGAGCGAGAGCTAGGCCTCCCGGGGGAGCCGCTTGCCGGAGCGGCTGATGGCTGCGGAACTAGACCTCTGTGCCCGCGTGGCCGTCCAAGATCCACTTCTCTGGGACAAACTGTCACTTCCAATAAACCTACCAGTTCCCGGCAGCTCTCCTCTTAAGGGAATTATGCTAGAAGTTCCTCCGTAGGTAGGCTGCAGCTGTTCCTATGGGTCTTTATTATCCCGTTAAAGTGGAGACGTTGGAATCGCTGCTTCCTTGCCGGCCGCCATGTTGGATCCTCCCTCTCAGTTGGCAGTCTTGTCTGCCATCATTCAGAGAACCAGGCTCCTTGCATCCTGCCTCTGTCTTCTTGTATGGCCTTGGAGCCCTCTATTAGAACCCTGTATCTAGACAATCCATAGGGGAAGAGAGAAGGTGTGAGGTCAAACAAAGGAAGGACATCATTTCTGCCCACATTCCTTTAGTTGGATTTTAGTGACATGACCAAATCTAACTGTAAGGAAAGTTAGAACATGTAGTCTAACTCCACCCTAACAAGGCAGAAGAAATGAGTTTTGGTCAACACATAGCAACTCTACCCACTTAAATGAAACAACAGTATCAGGAAGCAGCTGGAGGTAAAAAAAAAAAAAAAAAAAAAAAAAAAAAGACTCACTGCTTTAAACACCAGATGTTTTTCTAATTCTTTCAAATGGGATTCTTCCTTATACCTTGTTTTTGTGATTTTGATAAGCTCAGAGCTGGGATACCATCATATGTTAATAAAGTTTATATTAAATATGTTTCAGGAATCATACTCAGGTCATTAATTATGGCACAGTTTGAAGGTTTCTGCCACTAATCCAATGTAAAGAATTTGCTTTTTACTTTGGAATTCTAAGAGGAATTTTTAGAACCTAATTATGCTCCAAGATGTCTTTTCCATGCCACATGCTTAGTCTCAAGCAAAACATGAACAAGGTTCAATCAACAGTAAGTTGTTTTCAGAACCAAATAACATGTATTCTGAGTTACCACCCTAGGCTTGCAGGAGAGCAGGAAAAAGGCCTAGAGAATGCCTCATGACCTGAAATACTGATTGGCTTGAAAGGCTTTTTACTATCTGGTTCTCAAAGTTATATGCATAGCCATGAAGAACTCACTTGGCTACCAGCATGTCAATCATTCAAAGACTGGACAAATAGAATTCCAGAATGCTATTTCCATTTTGGTTTTCCAAGTCATATGGTTCTAACGGATGATCTTCTAATGTTACATGATTTACTTATTTTCCACTGGAGACCACGCACACCACAGTGTTGACACAGCTAGTTTTTACTTGGCCTATAATTGATGGAAAAATAAGTTTTCTAGGAGGTTAAAAAAGAGTCAACTCATTGCTCTTCACTAGATTATTTAAACAATCAAAGCAAGATGACAACTCTTCTTCTTAGGTACTTGAGCCACTGTCAGTTGAAATGTGTTTGTTTTTATTATAGTATATACTTAATTAAAATCCTGAAATTGACCTCAGACTTTCTCCTCATATGCAAGAACACTGTAAGACAAAACTGGCTGAAAAGAGGCAAGAGAACGTCTCTAGACCTTTTCCCTAGTCTCCTGCTAGCCTAGGGTGGTAAAGAGGCAAAGGCATCCAGTTAATTCTGCAGAGGGGCTCTGGGCCAGTGTTTTTGTGGAGAAAATATTGGCCTCCAGAGAGAGCTTGGAAACTTGCAGGAGCATTTTATAGTTATCATAATATCTGAGGTTGCCAAAGGAACATACTGCTAAATTGTTTTCTTTTTCTTTTGGTACCAGAGATTGAACCCAGGGTCCTTTAACTACTAAGCCACATTCCCATGGATTTTATTTTTTATTTTTTATTTTGAGACACAGTCTTGGTAAGTTGCTTATGGTCTCGTTAATTTGCTAAGGCTGACATGAACTTGGGATTCTCTTGCCTTAACCTTCTGCACCACCGTATCTGGTTGATATTTATGTAGGTGAAAGCATCAGATTTTTATCATTTTCTGAGTCTAGATAACAACTCTGACTTACACATTAAGAATCATTTGCATGGTGTAGATATGCACTGAGTATACTAGCTTTAGCTCTATCATCCACTGGCACCCTTCCTTATTTTTGGTCTTTTGCACATGGAATAGCTTCTAACATTCTTACTTGTCTCACATCCAATATTTTCATTATCTGAGTAAGCATCTGACAATTTTTATATCTTTTCTCATAAAGATGTGCATAATTGTTATATTGAAAGTCATATTATTAAAAATTGATTTCTTATTTCTCCAGCCTCAAGCTAGTCCCTGAAGCAAGATTTATCTGTCCTACAATAATCTTTCTGCTCAGTCCTCCTGCCCATACCCATTGTGTATTTTTAAAAATATTGTTAAATCCTGACAAATTCTAGCATTGTTATTGTGTAACAGGTAGCTTACAAACATATACCTGGACTTAAAGGAATAAAACAATTTAGTAATATTACTGAGGTAAAATTAAATTGGAAACCATAACATATAAAAACTGTATATTCATTTTATATAAAGGATCCAAGGATAATTTATTAAATTATATAAATTTAAATTTATATTTCTTCAAGTAATTTGGAAAATCATTGTTATTCTGATGTCACTCTGTAGCTTAATCTATATAATATACCATATTTATTTTAGTTAATGTGCATATTATTTGTCTACAAGTTTTGCTTAATTTCTGATTAAACTTAATTTAATGGGCATAGTCCCTAATAGAACTACATTTTTTAACAGCTTATGAAAGCAGTGTGGATGAAAAAAACTCTAAAATATCTAAAATGAGCCATAGAAGGATACAATCAAGCCTTCAAAGCATCTTAATATTGATTTCAATTATGCAGATAATTTATACAATAAACATTTTTTGGCCTTAGTGTTGTACTTTTGCCTAGTCATGTGATTCAAGTAGAAAAATAATTATTGTTATGTAAGATGTAGAAAACTTGTACATATTCTGGAATATGAATTGGTGAGAAATTTTTGGCTATGATTTGAGAGACTTTTACTAGCTACCTATGCCCTTCCTTCTATTCAGCAAGTCTATTCATCTAGAGTCACCCTCACAGAGTAGCTTGAAAACACATGTTCAAGTGTTTCCATTGTACCTTTGTTTATAATAAAAGAAAATTGTTAAAAAAAATTAACCTAGCCTCAATTATATATAATTAAGGCATGCATGTTCTTTAGTTCCAATCTTAACTTTTTATCCTACTCAAGTAATTGTCCTCAAGGCCTTCTCTCCATGCGGTGCCTCAGAGGGAATGTGAGCCAGGTCAGCAAAGCCACAACATCAATAGGTTGATGTAGGGCTCGGGTGTCTGAATCTTCTCATCTTCAGAAAAGTGGGCTTTTAGAAATCTTCCCTCTCACCTTATCTAAATGAGAAAGATTTACTTGAGCTCATTCCTGCCTTAAATACCATCTGGAACTTTTTTTCATGCCATGTTTTCACAGAGAGTAGAGAATACATCAGGCCTTGGTTCTTACCTGTGTGTATTAATTCTATTTCAGAGACATCCAGATCCTAGTATAAACTCACATAGAGAAAAAACTTGTGTGTTGACCTGGTTTTAATTAAACCAGGTGTTGAACAGAGGCTGTGAAATTCCTTGCCAGGTTTGCATCCTGGAAAAGCACAGTGGTCACCTGTGGCAGCTTCCCTGAATGGTGATATCACACTTGTACAGCTTGGTTCTATATCCCATCAAGCTTAGATTCAGGGTTTGGTAAGTAGAAGAAAATGCAAGACATGGTCTTAATATGGGCCATCTTTTATTCAGAGGCAGCCATAGCAATTAGCCAGTCTCCCCGCCCCTTCAGCTTCAGCCCCTAGCCAATTCCATTTTAGCCCCTCCTCACACCCATTTCCATAGGCCCTTTTTATATGCAGATGAAACAAAGAAGACATACTACCAACAGGTTACATGGGGTGGGTGAGGATGCTTCCAAGTTCATGTTAGTCTATATGCTGAATCACAGTGTTTATGACATTGGCTAAGCATAAGAGCCAATCCTAGCTCTGGCTATATAACATAGCCCACAAGAATTCTCAGTGAGGCAGCCTAAATATAGTCATTTCGTGCTTGCCCTCAAAATCTACCTCTTTAGGATTCCTTACTGTTTAATCTACACATCTGAAGTCTTTTGCAATAATCCCTTTGCAAGGAGAGCAGAGCCCTGTATTCATAACAACATAAGCTGCAACAATATACAACTTAAAGACAAGTCCCATCCCTTATGATTACTAAAAGTAATTGCCAATTTCATCCCATACTGAGATAGCAATTAAAGTTTTTCTAGCCATGTTCAATTGTTCAGGAATAGACACGATTCACCAGACTTGTCCAGCAAAGCTTACAAGCATTTCAGTGCATACCCAGAAGGAATCTCTGTTATAGATGTGTGTACAGTTCACAGTGGTGTTGGTGAGGACACACCTACATATGAAAGAACAAAGCAGTTACAAGTATTAGCACAGGCAAATCACATGCATCTGGGAAAATCCATGCCAGTTTGAGTCCTGAGAAAGCACAGTGGCTGTCCCTGGCAGCTTCCCTTATGGTGATATCATATTTGTACAGCTTGGTCCTGTACCCCAGCAAGCTCAGTGTGCATCAGCACCAGGGAACTCATAATGGGTCAAAGGGAAATAACAAATGTGCACTTTAGAATTTGTGTCCCATCTGTTGTACGTGGGCCAAGTCATCCAGGGGGAGGGGCTTCATTAGTTATCCATGGCATTACAAGGAGATCACACTTCAGACATGTTCCCTGTGGGGCTAACAGGGCTACCCAGTGAAGGTGGGAGAACTTGTGTGTCCAAAGTCATGTCCAATCCACAGTCTATCCCTAATCATTCCAGTGGGAGCAGGCAAAAGAACATTCCCTCATTTCCCAAACCAAGTCTTAAGTTCAGCATCCTTAGTTGTCACTTGGATGCATATTGGTGTTGCTGTGTGACACAGCAAAGCTTCCACAGTAGCTGTTCCTCCTCATTCAGAGCTTTCACAGCTAACCATAGGCACTGTTCCCACCCCCTTTGTGAAAGGTGTATTGGCTTCAGACCTTGCTTAAACAACCCATTATATTTCTCTATCATGCCTGCAGCCTGTGGGGGACATGGAATATGCAGCTTCCATTGAATCTGAGTTGCCCATCACTATACATCCTGACCTGTAAAATGTGTACCTTAGTCACTTTCTATTGTGATGTGTGGGTTATACAAGGCTAACAACACAGGGTGCAAATCATAGTGCACTGACTTGCTTGACCTCTGTGTCAGGCAAACAATAAGCCTGTGGTCATATCCACTGCTGTCAAGGTGAACAATATAGAGTGATTGTCAACCTACCATTGTGTCAAAGTGATGTGTCTCCACATTACCTGGTAGTCTGGAAATCCAAAGCATGGTGGGTGTGTACACTCTGGAGCCGAAACCACACATGCCTGGTAAGGCTCCACTGGGGCATCCCATAATTAAAGGCAGACCCCACTCTTTGACTACATTCCACATCATCTTCATACCTGCATTTTGAAGGCAGCAGTGCAACTAAGCCAACAAGTTGGTGGGAGGCACCCACTCTAATTACTGCACCCTAGCCAAAGCATCCACTTCATTATTCCCTGGGCTAGTCATGGGGGGCATGGTCCATATCATGCCCCACAGTTACCTTTTTTTGGTGGCTTAGCTCCCAATGCTTTTGACACAGAACTTGTCCCCAATACACAGCACAACTATCAGTACATATCACTATGGGGAATGCTTCATTTGCTATCACCATTTAGTTCAGCTCACTGGCTTCCTTGTCTTAATCCTATATCAAACCAGACAGTGCCTGATTCTGACTTCAAAGCCACTGCCAGCCACATGGGCAATTGTCCATGACTGGAATCATTAGTGTAACAAACACTGAAGAGTATGGATGCCTTACTTCTGAGGTATGGCTTGTAATGCCATTGTTAATCTACATAGGTAATAGGCCCTAGCACCTCTCTCTTTTTTGGCTCATGCCAGCTCCTAATACACTTGGGCTCTCTTGGCACTGGCTGGCTCCTGGCACATTTGGGTTCTCTGGTGCCTACTAGATTCCAGTATACAGGGCTCTCCTGGCTCCTGCTCGCCTCCAGTACATCTAAGTCAGAAGTTTGTGCAGGATCCATAACATGAAGCACATGGGGTGTCTTGCCCTTGTTGGCCAGCAGCACCTTTAACTCTCACAGGCATAACAACAAATTGGCCAGGGGCTCTCTTGGCCTCTGTCCAAATTATTTTCCCAAGTCCACTATCTCCAACTCTACTGGTGGAATGAAGTGAACTTGACTACTGAGCCAGCCCTGCTGGCAGTTGCCCATCATCGGCTGTTTGATTTTTCTCCTTGACCACTGGCTGGGCTTGCAGGCGTTAACCTTCCTCCTCCTACTTGGACTCCGTCAGCATGATGGGGGAGGCTGAGGGGTATTTTCAAGGTATGCAGATCCTCTTCTGGCAAATATCTGGTTCTCAAGGCTTCTTCCTTATCTTGTGACTTCTTCTTCTTTGCAGTCTCTGGTAAAGCTGCATCAGTGTTTGCTCTCAGAGCTGTAAGACATATTTACCCTATGGTCCCAGCAGCTGTGCATGCAGCTCCTCAGGCTGTTACTATGTCTCACTGGCACCACCACTGCCATCATTGTCCTTGGCCATTGGCTGGCACCTGGGCACCACTGCTCAGTTCACAGTCTGCTCCAGCAGGTCCACAGTGACTGCAGGGTAATCAGAAGTCTTCTCTATGCTCACAAGGGACCTATTCACCATATCCCAACTCTACACAGAAATTTGTGCTAATAGTACCTTGGCAACTGAGTGCTACCAGGTGCTCATTAGCCACAGGTCCCTCCTGTCCACCAGGGTTAAAGCATCTTTCACCCGTGGAACATCCTGCTAACTAGCCAATTATCATGCAGGGGCTCAGACCCAGGAAATAGATTTAGCAGGTAGAAGATGTAAGACATGATGGGAATATTGGTCATCCTTTATTCAGAGGCAGCCATAGCCATTAGCCAGCTTCAGCTTCAGCTTCAGCCCATAGCCAGTTCCTTTTTAGCCCCTCCTCACAACCATTTCCATAGGCCCTTTTTATATGCACTTCAAACAAAGTAGTCACACTGCCAACAGGTTACACAAGGGGTTGAGGGTACATGTGTTGCTCCCTGCGACAAGGGTACGTGAGAGACAGGCAAGACCAGCCTGTCGTCTCCAAGGGGCTGAGTGACAGGGTAAGGGGCGCAGCCCAGTCCCCACACCAAGATTGGGAAGAAACCACACTGAGCCAGGAGTTATGTCTGCCATGAAGGCGCAGCAAATCTCAACTTTATTGTGTCAGGGACAAGGTTATATAGTGATAGAAGGAGGGAATAAGGAGAGAAAGTATCAAGAACCAATAGGGGGCAGTTAGGTTACTAACACTAGAGGCCTAGACATATTTCAGGTTAAACAGGTGGGGCTAAGGTCAAAAGCCCGCACGTGCGGGCTAAAATCCTGTGTTCGCCAATCCAGCCAGGTCACTTATAGGGAAATGCTCTGGAGGAACCCATGAGGTCACCTCAGCCAACACCCAATAATGGCCAAAGTCCCAAAGGAGGTAAAAGGTTCCAACATACATGCTCACAAGTTCAAGTTTATGACCTTGAGCCTATACCCTAAATCTGTTTCCTGGGTCAGAGTCCCTGCACAACAGCAGGGCACAGCTAAAAACATGACTATCTGCTTTGCAGCTTCATTACCTAGCTGGTGAAGTGTCTGTGGTGACAGGACAGGAAAGAGGTGTGGTCCGAACTGACTGAGATCAGACACTGGTGTTTTAATTTCTGTTTTACTTTTGTCTTTTTAAAGTTAATCAGACATTTCTGTACCTAAAGTACAGGTATGGGAGTGGCTTCATAGAAATATTTTATGTAATCCCCTGCACACACACACATGCATACTTGACTAGTTTAGTGATAAGCATCAGTAATTTCTACCCATCCTCACTGACCTGAGCATAATAAAGACATGAAAAATCCTCACTTGTCTCTGACAAAGAAGATCTGCTTCTGTTTGGCAACTGTGCACTAAGTCATTTATCTACCATTGACCATTTTGGGATTTCAAAATTTAACTCTGGCTCCTAATATTATTAGCCAGGCTATCTGAGCAATGACCAAACAGACTCCATCTTGCCCTGAGACTCCACATCATGTAAAAAATGCTTTTCCCATGGAAAGCCCACCTCTGTACCCATCAACAGTTGCTGAGCATAGCATGATTGGCAACACAAAATGGCAATTATTATACAATGTAAAAGTGTTCTCTCTTTGGTTTCTATTTTTTCTTGGACAATGTCTGAGATTGATTGTGTAGATGTTAGTAACCATTCTTTAAATAGTACTCACCTAGCGATATTTTTGCCCATTTACTTTTCTGCTTATGATTTTAGATCTCATGACATTTGTTTATGATTTTGGATCATAGCAACAGCCACTTATGCCTTAATATAGTTTTGAACTATAAAAGAGTGTACTAAAACCCTGGGAAGGGGTCAAATTGTGTAGACTTGCAGCCTACCTTTTGGCCCACCAGATGGTGGATCCGGAATGCTGGCTGGTGAATAAAGTTTCCATCTCCTGGTTTAAGATTGACTCAGTGATTTATTGTAATCTCTCCTTAACACTAATGACTTTTGAGATGCTGTATAGCTGCTAGAAGTTAAAAAATATTCAACAGTTCAGTAATGTTCTGTGAAGCTTAGCACTTTGGTGTTTTTTTTCCTATGAGTAATACACTTATATGTGTAAACTTAGTTTTCAATTATTATACTATTACTAATTGATTAATTGATTATACAGCTATTGTAAAAACACAGAGAAGAGACCCATTTTAGCCCCCAAAAGAAAAAAGAAACTCTGTGTGTGTGTGGGTGTGTGTGTGCGTGCGCGTGCGTGCACAGAGATGTAGCTCAGTGGCAGAGTGCTTGCCTATCATGCAAGAGGCTCTGTGTTCAATCCCAGCAGCAGAGTGAAAATAGTGAGTGGTGAACAAAACACCTGTGTACTGAGCACAACCAGCATGTTCTTAAGGTCATAAATGTTCTGTATATGCTGCTGAATTTAATTGAAAAATCATTAAGTGCAAGAGAAAAGCAATTATTTATAAATAAATTGCTTGAGTTGTATTGGACATGCAGAGCTTGTGAGCTTAAAAAATAGTTGTGAGAACCTGGATTTGCAGGTCCACATACCTGTAGTCCAAGCTACTTTGGAAGTTGAGGCAGGAGGATCCATTGAGTTTAAGAGTTGGAGGCAAGTTTGAGCAATACGCTGAGACCCTCTTTCAAAGATATGCTTTTAAAAAGACATTCATGTAAAACATTGGAGATGTGTGATTTTGCCTTGGTCCTTTTTCCTCTCAGTTGGGTGACCATGGGAGCATATGTGATCAGTATGGATAAGGCCACTCTGAAGTTGACTCTTTCCTTAAGAGCACATGCTTAACTTAATAAGACTTAGCCCACCTACCCCAGATTATTTCAACCAGTTGGTGAAAGTGTCTTGGATGATTAACCCTTAAATCCCATGGGTAAGAATCAGAAAGCTGGGGCACAAGAGGATTACATCTTTAACCTGGGTCTACTTATATTTTCATCATTTTACATTTATTGCTAAAATGTAGATAAAATTTTCAAGAAATCCTTTAAAGGCAAAATTAAGCAACATTATCTGTTGAACAAATATGAAGGAAACACCAGGTCCAGACATGGTGCTAGGTCCGTTTCACTAAAATGGTGAGTTGAAAATAGGTTTAGTCTCTCATCATTTACAGTCTAGTGGAAAAGAAATCTAGATCAACTGTCAAATGAGATTATCAGCATTGGGTAATTACACTTATATGGGTATTACAAATTAGAATCCCATCATTTATTGAATGCATATTATTTCACAGGAGCACTGTCTAAAAATGCAATGGGAAAAAAGATTTGACAAAATACAGAACACCTTCATGTTCAAAATGCTAGAAAACCCAGGGATAGTAGGAACACACTTCAACATTGTAAAAGCTATATATGCTAAACCCAAGACCAGCATCATTCTAAATGGAGAAAAATTAAAAGTATTCCTGCTAAAAACTGGAACATGAATGTTCTCTTTTACCACTTCTATTCAACACCATCTTTGAAACTCTTGCCAGAGCAATTAACAAAAGAGATAAATTGAAGGGATACAAATAGAAAAAAAGAGCTCAAACTATCACTATTTGCTGATAACATGATTCTATATCTAGAAGATCCAAAAAATTCCAACAAACAACTGCTAGAACTAATGAATGAATTCAGCCAAGTAGCAGGATATCAAATCAACACCCATGAATCAAATGCATTCTTATGTGTAAACAATGAGTTCACTGAAGGAGAAATTAGAAAAACTACTCCATTCACAATAGCCTCAAAAAATAAAACACCTGGGAATCAATCTAACGAAAGAGGTGAAAGACCTCTACAATGAAAACTACAAAACACTAAAGAAAGAAATTGAAGAAAACCTCAGAAGATGGAAAGATCTCCCATGCTCCTGTATAGGCAGAATTAATATTGTCAAAATGGCCATACTACCAAAAATGTTATACAGATTTAATGCAATTCCTATGAAAATCCCAATGACATTCTTCATAGAAATAGAAAAATCAATCATAAAATTTATTTAGAAAAATAGAAAAATAAAAATGTGAGTATGTAACAGATGTGATTCTGCAATCTGTTTTGGGGGTAAAAATGGGAATTCAAAACCTAATTGAGTCTAATGTATGAAGATGATATATCATGAGCTCTGTAATGTTTTGAACAATCAATAAAAAAAAAGAAAGAAAAATGAGAGACACAGAATAGATAAAGCAATCCTTAGCAAGAAACGTGAAGTAGGAGGCATACAATACCAGACTTTAAACTATACTTCAGAGCTTTAGTACTTAAAATGTCATGGTAATAGCACCAGAATAAACTTGTAGATCAATGGTACACAATAGAGGACACAGAGACAAACCCATATAAATACAGTTATCACATACTAGACAAAGGTGCCAAAAACATTCACTGGAGAAAAGATAGCCTATTCAACAAATGATGCTACACCCAAGTAAAACCTTACTTCACCACACTGTCCACCCACATGTCCCTTTTCAACTTTTATTGCACTATTCTGTGACCCCCCTAGATTCTTACCTTCACAGGCATCCAACCTGGCCCATATCACTGACCCCACTGGCCTTCCATATCTCCTTCACAAGTACTCCCACATGACTTCTCCCTTTAGCCCTGCCCTTGGTCTCCTCTGTCCGTCCTTGGCTGTTTGCCCCTCCCTCCCCACTACAAGCAGCTCTTCTCACGGTGGGCCCTTGGGACTGTGTGGATACGTCTTGGTATAGTCCACGAATGCCATGTGCCTCCTGTGCATGATGAAAACCACGCAGGTGGTCAGCATGGCACCAAAGTAGAGGCACAGGCACAGGAGGAGTAGCAGGAAGAGCCAGATGTTTCGGTGCCCCACACAGTTATTCAAACACCTGCAATGGTGGTCGAACTCCTAGGGGAGAGGAGGCAGGACTGAGGATCTGTCTGGATTGGCCTCCATCACCCCCTAATCTTGAGGCATATGCCAAATCAGCCCTCTAGGCCACCTGTTCTTGGCCCTACACACAGGTTCCAATCTCAGGGAGAACCTGGCATTTCCATGGTTTACAGTTAGCCCCATAGCTAATCAGCTCACTTGTCTTAAGTGAGGTCTTTAGAGACAAGACCTGCCTGGTATCATTTGGAGCAGGATAGAACATCTCTGGGCCTCTGTTTTCTCAGACACTGGATGAGGATGAAAAAACACCCTTGCCCAACCAGTCATCTGCACTTGTGAACCCGAGCAGGGTGTGCACATCAGAGAAAGGCACTCAAAATCCAGGAAACCCTCCAACTGGGACACCCAGACCAAGACAGGCAAAGATTCCCAGGACATGGCAGCAATCAGCCTAAAGGGCTGAAGATCTACTATCAACAAGCCAGGGGAGGGGACAATCACTGCTTTTCCTCTCCCTGACTCCACAAGGCCCAGCCCAGTTGTGATGCCCTTTGCATATCAATACCTGTGCAAACAAGGCCAGCCTCCCTGGACAGGTGCAGACACAGAGGTGATGACATATATAAGTGCCCAACAGTGACTGAGAGCCACTTGAAGCACTCTTGGAACATGGTCTGATACCCCCACCTGGCCCACTCATGATGTGAGGTTCCTGGACTTGGTCAGGTGCCAGGAGATAGGTTGGTGAGTGGACAGGGAGGGGGCCTAGAGGGAAGTAATTGTGCCACTGGGGATGAGGCCCTTGGAAGGGAGTAATGAAATTCTCATGGGCCCCCATTAGTTCCTGTGAGAAAGGCTTATACTAAAAAGAACAAGACTCATCCTCCCCAGATGCCACACAGATGTCACAGCTTTTGCAGTGGAAGGTTCGGGGCAGGCAGTGAAAATAACAATTGGGATACCACGGAATTTTGAGCCTCAGGATCCTTCTCAAAGGCGCCTGGCAAGGAAAGAGGTTTGGGCAGTGGAGGAGGCCCTTGTATCACTCTACTGCTCAGGGCAATCCATAGCATCACTGGACAACAAGAAGGTGGCGAGGAGGTGGGCAGGGGAATCCTGGTCCCTGTTAAGCAAACTGACCACTCAAATGAATGAGCAGTCAGAAAGAAGGACTTTCCAGCTACAAGAGATCTACATGGAACCCCCCCCCCCCGCCACCCTTTGGAATAGTGATCAGTGCTTGGAGTCATGTGTGAAATGGGAAGGAGGAAGAGTGAAGTGTGTGGTTTTGGAAAAGCCTGTTGGCCTCTTGTGCCAGTCTGCCCAGGCCTCTCTTCTAAACAATTGGGAAAACTCCAGGATTCTGTTTTTTTCATGATACAGTGGCTTGGGAAATGAAGTGCCAGGGCCCATGTAATGATGACAGGGTAAGAAGGGTCCCTAAGGCCACAGGGGGGCTCAACCCTTTAGAAATGACCCCTGTAGACATCAGCCCTTGGGGTGCCATGTCCCTCTCCCACAGGTCTGAGTCTTACCTCTGTGTAAGATGCCTGGGTCTGAAGCATTCATAGAAATGAGGCTGTACATAGTGAGGAGGCAGAGAAGGCCCGTGGCCACAGGAAAGTACCACTCTTCATCTTGGGCCAGTGCTTGACATCTGGAATCAGGGCCAGACCAGTTCTAATCTGGGGCAACCCGGAGCTCCCGTGAGGCCGGGCTCACCTGAGATCAGACTCACACACCTTAAGGGCAGATCTGAATATCCAGGCTAGATACAGACCCCATTGCCTCCACCAAATGTTACCAGGATTACCAGACTCCAATATCTGTGCTTCTCACTAAATATCCTCCTTCCCCTCCTGGCCTCCCTCCACTTCCCTGCCTCTGCACTCTCACTGTCTATTTTCCACCTGTCTCTTGGTGAGAAATTCGACAGCTGGCATGGAGACTCATTTAAAGGTGAAGAACACTAGGCTTAGAGAGACCAGTGCTGCCATAGTCAAACAAGCCCAGAGGCTTGAGAAAAGCCAGGATCTGGCTGGGGTTGTTGGTGGGGACCACAAAGCATTTGAGATAGTCATGCTTCACTGCCTGCTCTCAAACAAATGAGAGCCAACCGCTCCTTCTCCTGGCTTGGCACCCAGAGTACCATGACTACAAGTGTGACATCAGAGAGGTTCTGGAATGGGGGCTCTGGCTACTTCCAGTCCCCTCTGAGAGCAACCCTCCCCTGCCCTCACATACACTTTTATATACTGGGACATCCTGATCTTACAATGGTGGCTTTGTTGGAGGTGATGAGGATGGGATGTGGTTTGTCCCTCAAAGGATCATAGGCTGGAGGCTTGGTCCTGGGTGTGGCAGTGTTGAGCTGGAAGCACCTGCAAGAGGTGGGGCCTAGAGGGAAGTAATTGTGCCACTGGGAATGAGGCCCTTGGGAGGGAGTAATGAAATTCTCATGGGCCCCCATTAGTTCCTGTGAGAAAGGCTTATTCTAATAAGAACAAGACTCATCCTCCCCAGTTTCTGGCCATGAAGTCTCGACCCCTTGCATGTCCTCCCACCATGATGCCATTCACCATTTTGTGAGCACTCTCACCAAAGGTTAGTCACAGGAACTGCCAAATGTTGGACTTGAGCTAAATAAACCTCCTCTCTTAAAGTACCCATTCTTGGGTAATTTGTTAGAGCCAGAGAAATTGGGCTAATACCAAGACCATATAATATGGTTCCTGGGGAGATGGCATGGGGAGAAGTTTGGTGATGGTTATCTACTTTCAGGCCCAGTGCTAATTGAACCAGGCAGTGCTGGTTGCTCAGCCTATCTCTATTTGTTTCTCTTTCTGTTAAGAGAAAGAAAGAAATAGTATGATTGGGTAACAAGAAGGTAGGGAGGAGGTGGGCAATCTACACAACTAAACATTCTCTCAGTTTCCCTCATAAACAGGGCAGGCTTTATGACACAATTCTGTCTCAAAATAAAAAATAAAATATGTTGGGGTGACACAATGGTTAAGCAACCCTGGGATCAATCCCTGATGATGATTATGATGATGATGATGATGACGACTTGTACTTGATTATGGCATACAACATATCTTGAAACATATTCACTGAAGAATGGCTGAGTCAAGCTATGGAACATATACACTCTTTCATTACTTATTTGTGATGAGAACCCTTAAAATTAACACTTTGAGTCATTTTCACATGTATATAACATTACCAAATGTAGTCATTCTGTTTTATGTTGTTAACTGTAGTCATTATATTGGATAGTAGACCCTTTAAACTCAACCCTCCCATCTAAGTGTAATTTGGTCTCCTGTGACCAGCACCTTAACAGTCCACAGCCCAACCACCCCTGGGACCCTGGCAGTCATTATTCTGCTATTTCTTTCTTTTTTCAAGTGTTTTAAATAAATTACTGCAGAATACATTACAATTATATTACACATATAGAGCACAATTTTTATACCTCTGGTTGTATATAAATTATATTCACACCAATTCGTGTCTTCATACATGTACTTTGGATAATGATGTCCATCACATTCCACCATGATTGCTAACCCCCTGCCTGCTCTCTTGCCATCCCACTACTCTGCCTTATCTAGAATTTGTCTATTCCTCCCATGCTCCCCCACCCCTATGCCAGTATAAATCAGTCACCTTATATCAGAGAAAACATTTGGCATTTGTTTTTTGGGAATTGGCTTACTTCACTTAGTATGATCTTCTCCAACTCAATCCATTTACCACAAATGCCAAGATTTTATTATCTTTTATTGCTAAGTAATATTCAATTGTGTATAAGCCACATTTTTTTTGTCTATTCATCTACTGAAGGGCATCTAGATTGGTTCCACAGTTTAGCTATTGTGAATAATGTGGCTAACCTTGATCCCGGTAGAGAATGCAGGACAGTATCCATGTGTCAAAATCCTTAAACATAGATGAAATAGGGTGAATTGTACTATGTGTAAATTATTCCTCAAGTAACAACTTAAAAAAAAAATTTCACCATTGCTCCCAGCTTTTTACTGCATCTAAACTGAATTCCACTCTTGACTTTCTGGACCTTTTTAATCCTGACCCCCAGGGGGTCAACTTCACTGCCCATGCCACCTTGGGCTTCAATTAGAGCCATATCCTCATCATTCCCTTAACATCCTACTTTTGGGATTCTGTGCCTTTTAGCACTGGTGTGTCACTCACAGGCCATACCCTCCTTTCTTTCTGGGGACTGCATGGACATGCCAAGGCCTTGTCCAAGGACAATGGCATATCTCTGAGGTGCACATGTCACCAGCAGGGCACCCAGGTACAGAAAAAAGAGACCCAAGCAGCAGCAGGATCTGCCTGATGTTACCGTGCCCCACGCAGCTGTTCACCCACCTACAGTGGTGGTCAGACTCCTATGGGGAGAGGAGGCAGACCTCGAGGTTCTATTTAGCCTGGCCTCCATCACCCTCAAATGATCAGGCCTTGCCCAACCCGACCCTCTAGGCTGCCTGTTCGTGGCCCCCATATGGGCTCCCATCTCAGGGAGAACCTGGCATTTCCACTGTTAGAACACAGTTAGGATGCCATGGCTCATCAGGTCACTGGTCATGAGTGAGGTCTTTAGAAACTAGACCTGCCTGGTGTCACCTGGAGCAGGATATACAATAACTCTGGGCCTCTGTTTTCTCAGATACAAGATAAGGACATAAAGAACACCCTTCCCCAGCCAGGCTTCTGCACTTGGAAAACTGTGCAAGGTGTGCACATGAGAGAAGAGCACTCAGAACCCAGGAAACCCTCCAACTTGGACACCCAGATGAGGACAGAAAAGGATCCCCAGAAGAGGGCAGCTGGCCTAAGGGTCTAGGTATCTAGTATCAACAACCTAGGGGATGGGACAGGTGCTGCCTTTCCCTCTCTGACTTCACCTGGCTCAGCAAGATGTGATGCCCACTGCATGTCAGTTCCTGTGTAAAAGGGCCACCCTCTCAGGACAAGTGCAGACACAGAGGCGATAAGAAATGTAAGTGATCAAAAGTGGCTGAGATCCACTTTTAAGCAGTGTGGGAATATAGTCTCATACCCACTCCTTATGCTGTGAGGTTCCTGGTCCTGGTCAGGTGCCCAGTGATGTACTGGTGAGAAGACAGGGAAGAGGGGTGCTCACATCCACACAAATATTACAATATTCACAGTGGAAGATCCTGGGTGGGTGGTGGAAGAAGCATTGGGGGCACCTGAGTATCTGAATTACCCTTCGATACATCCAAGTGATGTATGCTGCCTCAGGATCCTGCTCAAAGTAGCCGGCATAAGAGGAGGTTTGGGCAATGGCAGGAGGCCCTTCCGTCATGTGGCTGCCAGAGGCAGCCCCATAGCTTTTCTGGGCAACAAGAAGGATTAGAAAGAGGTGGGCAGGGAAATCCTGGCCCCTGTTTAGCAAGCTGACCACTCTGATGGATTGGCAGTCTAAGAGAGGGAGGTTTATAGCCACAAGAGCTCTGTATGGAGCTCCCCCCTTTAGAATAGTGATCAGTGCTTAAAGTCATGTGTGAAATGGGAAGAGGTGAGTGTGGAAGGATTAATGTGGTTTGGAAGAGCCTGCTAGTCCCTCTGTCCAGACTGCCTTTCCCTCCCTTCCAAAGCAACTGGAAACCCTCCAGAATTCTGTATTTACACACATCAGTTCCTTGGGAAACAAAATGTCACAACCTAAGTAATGATGACATGAGGAGAATGGACCCTGAACCATAGGTGAGTTTAGCATTTTAGAAATTACTCCTGTAGGCATCAGCCCTTGGGATGCCACCTCCTTTTCTCAGTGGTCTGAGGCCTCACCTCAATGCAAGATGCCAGTGTCAGAGAAGTTCAGACACCCCAGGCTGCTGAAGGTTACCAGAAAGAAGAGGCCAGTAACCAGGGCAAAGTCCCACTCTCCACTCAGGGCAAGCCACCTGCACATGAAACCAGAGCCAGACTCAGTTGTAGTCTAGAGCAACCCAGAGCTCCCCATGAGGCCTGGCTTACCTGAGGTCAGATTCACAGACCTTAAGGACAGATCTAAATAACCAGGCAACAGACAGATCACAGAGAGTCCACCAAATGTCACCAGAATTACCAGCCTCCCACAGTTCCCTAAATGCCTTAGGTACTCTAAACCTCTGTGCTTCTAACTATAGATCCTTCTCCCTGCTCCTGACCCTGTCCACTTCCCTGCTTCTGCATTATCTCCTTTCTATATCTTTGTAAGCAACTTGACAGCTTGCATGGAGACTCACAGGAGGGCAAAAAAAACACGCCACTGACATTCAAAAGCAGCACCACATTGAACGTGGCAGGAAGACTGGGTATGAACCAAGCATATCCAACTGGATGTTGGGTTGGAGACTTCAAGTCATTGGAGAAATCCATGGCTTGGCCTCCTTTTCCCAGCAAAATAAAGCCACCAGTGACTTCTTCTGAGTTGCCACTCACAGTGCTGTGACAACAGCAGGAAAGAAAAAAGTAGCAAAGGAACATCACAGAGTTTCCAGAAGGGGGGCTCTGGTTTGGTCCCTGAGCATCCTGGTTGTGTTGTCTTGTGGCGTTGGGTGTGGTCGCTCTGTGTTGGGTTGGACCTGGGGGCCCATTTCTGTGGCCCCCTACCTGGCTCACCTTGGTGCCCCTCCTGGGCACCACGTGTTGCAGGCTCTTTCCTTTCCTCACACCATCCCTTCCTTCCCTTCCAAATTAGTGTTGGCTTAGACAATGGGCTAGCTTTTGTGCAGGTGATATGATTACTGACCAAGAGTTTAAAGATTAGATGGAAGTTACATACTGTCTATAGCCTTCAGAATTCTGGTATAGTTTAAAGGATATGCAGGACTTTATGTCTTAATTGGATAAGCTGTTTCAGAAACTTACTTATATGTGATGAACTTCTCCCTATTACATTGTTGGGGATTAAACCCACTCCCACTAGAAGGACTGCATTCTCTCCTTATAGGATAACATACTTGAGGCCCACCTCTTATTAGGGGATCTTTGTGAGACTTAAGAAAGATAGGAGAGTTAACCCTTAGACAACAACTTCAGGCCTTAGGGAAAACTTTACAGGTTCTCAACCAATGGGTTAGAGAAAGATTGCCACTAAGTTGACCCAGGCACACATTTCTTTAAGCATGAAGATTGAGTCTGGGTCAAACAATGGAATATTCAAACACCTAAACCTTTTTGTAAGGGCACTTTCACTATTATTTTGTCCACCCCAACTACAGCAAAGTTTGGAGAAATAGGTCCCTGAATGTACTACATCAGACACAAGCCTGCAGCTGCGGACTGGGAGTGCACTCTAGATGCTGCTACGTCCTTGAAGCTGATCATCCCGAAGAAAAAGGAGCACCATAGAAGCTTGAGGATCAGAAGGACAACAGCCCTGCTCCAGTCACTCCGGAAGCTGACTGGTCTACGCATGGCCGAAGCTTGAGGAGACTACAGCCTTGTTTCAGCTATACTGGAGAGACTTGCAGATCAATCCTCTGTGAAAGATAAACTTCCCACCAGGACTAATGAACTATTTCAACCTCTAAGATACTTCTTATAATATAATGCATCGCAACCCCTTGCTTTTAGATATATACCTAAACAGCCTTGCCCCTCTCATGGGCCTCCTTGGCCACCCAAGCCCTGAGATTTGGCAGTGGACGTTGGCCTTGTGCTGACTTTGGCCTGAATGACCCCCTCCCTTCCTTCCCCTGCCCTCTAGCCTTGCATGCTGCCCCTACCCCCAACCCAGCCCTCCTAACCATGACCCTTCATGCTCCAATCTCTGGGCCTGGCCACTCACCTGAGCCCCTGAACGCATTCCTGGTGTTGCCTGGCTTCGCATGGTGTCTCTTGGAGTCTGGTGTCTCACGGTGTCATTGGTGTCTCATGGTGTCTCAGGGAGCCCTTTGCTTGAGCCCCCTTGATCACTCCCCTCCTCGCCATTTTGCTGACATCTGTCTGCTCATTGTAGCAGGGTTCCAGATGCAGTACCAACTCCCCTTTCTCTCCTTCCTCTAGCACTTTCCCCTGGAGCTCAGGCCTCCTGCTCCTTGGGTTCCTAATCCTCTTTTTGTCGAGTGAGTCCCTTGCCTGGGCTAGTACTTCAGTCCTGGTTCTTGTCCCTCTCTGCACCCTTCGAAATCCGAGCCATGACCTCCCATGGTTGTCCTCCTGGCACTTAAACCGTGGCAGGTCTGCTTGGCACTGCCCCTGGCACTTGATTTTCATTTGAGCCAGGGTGCCATATGGGAAACACAGCCCTACTCCTTCACCTGGGCACCTTGTTCTCCCTGGGCCCTTATTCCTGCACCCAGAACCCTGACACCTGGCAGTGGCACTGGCACTCAAGTATGCCTCCCTCCTGCTGGATCCCTGATCCCAACCCTAATCCAACTTGGCCCTCCTTTCACCCTCTTCCTGGCCCCCCTTCTCTTTCCAGGTCCCATTTGCCTGGTTATTGGTTCTGGATTCTCATTGGGGAAAGGGTGCCTTATGGGAAATAGAGCCCTGCCTTAGCCCCTTGTTCTCTCTGGGTCCTTGGTATTGCACCCGGAACCCTGACACCTGGCAGTGACCCTGGGCCTGGATCCTGCTTCTCCCCTACCAGATCTCCAGATTCCCTCCATGGTTTTAGCCCTCGTTCCCTCCTGACCTGCGGGAGAGATGGGGAGAGCACGCCTCGACCAGGACAAGCCAAGAAAGGAGAGGGCCGACTGACCGCCCGCATCCAGCCCTCCCTCGCTGGAGGACAATCAGATGCATCAGTGAGACCAGTTCAAAGCAGGAGCTCATTTATTGAGAAAACACACACAAAGCTAATATATAGGAGCCAATCAGGATAAAGGTCAGCAGGGTGGGGAGAGTTCACATGTAGACTCATCCTACAGGCAGTAATGGGTGACACGAGCTATCCACGAGGACAGAAGGGTTCTGAGCCTATCCTAGAGGTGGTCCGATTTTTCATCACAACCTATGGTAATGCCTTCTGGCTGATCGCCAGGTGCCATCCTAGCCATGTGTGGCCCCAAGACCAGGAAGTGGGTAGCAGCCAGCAAGTTAGGTTTCCTCTTATCTGATGCAACATGTCCCACATGTTACATCATGCCCTACATGTGTCCACTGTCCTGAGCCCCTTGCCCCAGCACCAGCCCTTGGTTCTCCATTCCTTGGCCTGTTTCCTCATTTGAGCCTCTGGTGATCCTTGTTGCCCAGGGAATCCCTGGGCATTGACTGCCGGTCCCTTGCTTGGGCCGCTTCCCTGTTCCCCTTGATTTCACTGCACTGCAGACCACTAGTGCGGCCCCCCTGCCTGGCCCAGCCTCTTCTGCTCTCTCATGGCATGGGCCCTCCTCTAGGTCCCTCGCCTGGGCTCTTTATTGGGGTCTTGGCCCTCACCCCACTGGCACCCATCCTCCGGCCCTTCCCGCTGTGACCTCTTTGGCCCTTCTGTTGTCCCTGTCCCTTTCAGGCCCCCTTTCCTCATCCCTTTCCCAGGATACTCACTCAAGCCAGGGGAGTGGACTGGCCTCTTGGCCCTTCTGGCTCCCTCGGGGAAAATGTAGCCCTGCCCCTTGCCTGGGCCCTTAGGCCTCCCTCAGCTTGGGCCCTCCTCCCCAACCCTGGATACCCTTCAGTGGATCTGGACCTTGAGCCTGCTTCTCCCTGAGTGACTCGCTCCCCTCTCTCCTCTCCCTGCCTCCCCAGGCCTTCCAGGGCCCTGGCCCTTGGCTCTCCATTCCTGGACCTGGCTCCTTGCTTGAGCCCCTGGCTGCCCTTCTCCAGGACTCTGTCTGTGTCCCTGTCCCTTGATTCCAGGCCCCTCAGTTGTGCCACTTCTGTGCTTCCCCTCTCTTCTCCTTGCGCTGTGGTAACCTGGTGCTGCTGGGACCCTCTGTTCCCTCTGATTCTCCCTAGCCTGGGCTCCTCCAGTGGGTTCTGGCTCCCCTCTCACCCAGCCACCCCCGCCCCCACTTCTGCACATAGGGTTTCCCCACACAGTGCCGTACTTTGGCCCTCCTTGGGTCCCGGTCCCTCTCTGAGGATCTTACTCACCTGTGGCAGAGGCGTGGAATTTGCTGGATTCTGCCCCCTGAAAGCTCCCTATGGGAAACACAGCCCTACCCCTAGCCTCCTTTGCTGCCTGAATCCTGACTCCTTGCAGTGGACCTGGGCCTTGAGCCTTCCTCCCCCGTGTGACTTTCTCCCTTGTTTCCCCTTTCTCCTCTCCCCAGCCCTGCCTGGGGTCTGGCACTTCGCTCTCCATTCCTGGCTTTCTTTAGGGTGAGAACATTTCCTCTGAAGTGCCCTTCTATCATGTTGTTCTGCCTCATCTCAGACTTGAGACAATGGAGTCATCTGACCATGGACTGAGACCTCTGCAACCATGAGCACAAAATGAGCCCAAATAAACTTTCCTCATCCAAAATATTCTTATCAGGTATTTTGGGCACATTGGTGAAAAACTGACTAGCATAACTTTATATATGCTTTGAGAGTGCACTCTTCCAGGAATTTGAGATCTAAGAAAGGAGCAGAAATATTTTTACTTTAGTGCTGGAGGACAGAAGGATATCAATAAAGAAAAAGAAGTAACTAATACTGCTGCAGTCTGGCTGGGCACAAATCATGAGCCACTGAAGCAGAAACAAACTTTATTTCTGAACTCCACCAGCACACTCCACACATGCTCCCGAACGCCACGCGGCTCCTCCAGGAACCAGCAGCCGGAAATCCCTCCTCCTGCATTCCCCAACCAATGGGAACTCTCCAAGAATCCCAGGGAATCCCCAGGAGAACTCCAAAGTAGCGTGGGAACTGCAAAGTAACGGCCCAGGCAGATAGTAATGCCTCGCCTGTCAATCAATATTATTGGCAAAATGCCAGGGGCCATTCCAACTCAGCTGTGGCTCTCAGCATCTCTCCCCTTCTGTTTAATTAAACAACAGCAATGTGGCTTAGGGACCGTGCCTGTTAGGTTGTCCAATACAACATATGGTCCTTACCCTTCATTGGATGAGCTGACCTCTAGGCATCAGCCTCCTGTCTTAGGTTGGTACCACTGCAATTGGATCATACCCATCACTTAATACCGCTCCAGCATACAGCCATACTTGCGGATAGGCCTTTGCACCAGTGGGGAGGTGAGGTTCTTTGCCTCACCTCTGTTGGCCCCCAAATTTTAGACCATCACTAGCAGAAGGGAGGAGGATACAGAAATGCGATGACACTAAGCCAATTGATGGCTCCTTTAAAAAATTTTACCACCGGTGACACATCAGCAAAGATACTCCAGCATTACCACAATTTGCTGCACCAACAGATAGTTCACAATATATACAAGTGATACATAGTCCAGGCAAGTTCTGCAAGCAGTTCAAAGTGGAAGAATCTATCAATATGTGTATTTCCTCCCAAAGTAAATCGACTCCTTGATTAAGCATTACTTGTTGAGTTATTATTCATTGATGCATCAGTTTATACAGTTTGTCTGTTTCTCAGTGATATTTTACAAAATATCAAAATGGAGCTAAATTTTTGCTCCAGTGAAATAACTGAAAAAGAACAATCATGTAAAGTAATTCTATTGAATATATGGCAAACGATTCTGCTATGCTAAATGTGCCAAAGCCTTTAGTATCTAACTCTGGGAAGAAAGTGGATTCAATAAGTTGTATAATTATAGCATCTATTTGATAAGACTCAAAGCAAGTGATGACTTCAATTTGCATCAGAAACATTACACTCTGTAGTGTATAAGAGAATAGAGCATCTTGGTTTTAAATCAACACATGAGATGGTATTTCATAGGTTTTTAAGTCCAGATATAAAGTCTAATCACTTGGATTGACATTTATGTTTGTCTTTGCACTTGGTATTGGTCTCCTGGGTTGAATTTTCACCCTGAGCTCTTTTCATATAGTCATACTTTGGTATTTTTATTTCATTTCAAAGGGCTCCCTCTCTCCCTCCCCTTCTCCCTTCCTTCATTCCTCCTTCCTTCTTTCCTTCTACCTTTCTTTCTTTCTTTCTTCTTTTCAGAAACTGCACACAACTTTGATAGATCCCAAGCTCCAGGATTATGATGGTGACTTCTATTGCCAATGCAGTTCCAGAGATTGACTTCTTCCTGGACTCAAGGTACTTTCTTCTTCCTGAATCTTTTCCTCTGCCACATTTTCTTCTGGTACTCTAGAACTCTGTTAAGTAATGTTATCCCCCCACCAAGGTTTCACCCAATTCTGACTGCTGATATATTTTTGCTAAAACTACATGAGTGTTTCTCCTAGAGCAGCAAAGTAATGATGCTTGGGGGCAGTGTAAACCTGGAATCTGGAAAGGAGAGTTCAGATTCCACTGGGTACCCAGAGTTCTTGACTGTTATAGTGCTAAGTGAAACCATAAAGAGATGTTATGAGGTTAAAGATTTGAAATCATAATTGAAGATTCAGCAAAACAACAGATTGGAATGAGTAATAGTGAAGAAAAAATGGATGTTAATGAGGCAAAGACAAAATAAAGTACATAAGAATGGACACTTAATGCTTTTGAACATAATAATTATTGATAATTAGATAAAATCAATGACATTCACCCAAAATTAATTAGAAAAATGCTGAAAATTACAGAACTCTTTTCAAATTCCCTCAGATAAATATAAAATACTACTAAGCTTTTTTAGTAGGAAACATAAGGCTAGCCTCACTAATGTTAGACACAAGGAAAGTAAAAGAAACACACATTTAAATGGCAGATTAGAAAGTGTTAAGAATTTTTATTACAGGGTCCAGGGATGTAGATCAGTGGTGGAGGACTTGCCTAGCATGCATGAGTCTCTGGATTTGATTCCTAATTTATAAAAAAAGAAGAAGGAATTGTCATTATAACCCATGTCATTAAAAAGTTAGCAAAAATACATTTCTCAATACTGGTTGTTTGAATGAGTTTGGTAGGATAGTTGAATATGCAACAAAGCCATTTATACTATCAATTTTAAATATACTATACTGTTTGACACAGGAATTCCACTTTAAAAAATTTGTTCCATAGATTCAGTCCCAGAAAACAAGAAACTCTATGAACAGCAACAACAACAAAAATAGTGTTCTTTCATTGTACAAGATAAAAAAAGATTCACTTAGTTAGAAACAAGGCAATCTTTAGAAATCAAAACAGAATTGATTGTATAGAGGTTCTAGGACATATTTCTATATCTATGTACATGTTTATAGTAATGAAAACATGGCTTCCCATTGACATGGAATCATGCAGATTTTAAATCCCTAAACAAAAATAATGATACTACACAATTTTACAGATTTTGTGTAGGACCTTTAATCTTTCACTTTCATTTCTTTCTGTGTCTTCCTGGAAATTATTCTAGTGAAATGAAATTTAAGTAATGGCTTTTTTAGCAAAATATTTGTAGAATCACAAAAACTACAAAAATATTGAGATTTCAGTCTGCAAAATGGATGCAAATAATATCAAAAGTAATTCAATTAAGAAGCATATTAAATTATGAAATAGATGCAAAAGATACTGAAGATTATTAAAAGACAAACTTTTAAACCATAGAAAGATTAGTTAAGGTTAGTTAAAGATTAATCAAGTAAAAGTGTCATAGTACATTTAAATGGAGTTCTAGTCAGGACATACCTTCTTTTCTTCCTGGTACAACCCTAACTCAGACTAAAGCATTTGGCCTCTCCCTTGATACTTGTCAAAAGCTAAGCCTTCCTCAGGCTGAGGAATTGGAACAGAACCTGGAGCCCTCTGCCCCTTGTAGGGACGCACCCTGAATCTTGGGCCCAGGCACACTTGAAACTTCAGAGATTCATTCCTGCATTGAAAAGGCTATCAATACATTAAATTAAAAATCCTTTCACTATGATTTTAAGACAAGATGTTAAGAATATATATCAGATGATATATTAGGTATGTGAGTTAATTGTTTTCTTTTAGTTTTACAAGAAATGAAAACAATTTTGTAGGCCCCTAAAGTATTATAAAGCCTTAGGCACTTTGCCTAGTGGATAGGTGAGTCCTACCTGGTATCCTAGAGATTTGTGTTAGCAACAGCTGGGGCTCTATCTCTAGAGAGGCCAAATTATAAACCCACTTCAAAGCAGAATTCACTTGGTCCTGCATGGTTAAGATGAAACTTTGTGAAGGAGTCTATGCTTTTGTGTGCGTTCTCTGACTCCCAAGGATAAAAACTCCTCCTTGGATCTTTGTGACAAAAATTGTGAGAGTAAAATCCACACTGGCTTCTTTCTCTCAAACATACAGATTTCTTCATGTATCAAATTTCTTCATGTATCATTTTCAATTCAAGATCATGAGGCTCTTGCTTGTATTTCAGAAAAACAATACCATAGAGAAAATAAATGTGAACATTATCTCCAAGGAGATTCTTGCCCTAAAATTTTAAAAAAAGGGGTGGGGGAGGCTGGGGTTGTAACTCAGTGATAGAGCACTCACCTAGCACATGTGAGGCTCTGGGTTAGATCCTCATCAGTACATAAAAATAAATAAATAAAAATAAAGGTATTGAGGCTGAGGATGTGGCTCAAGTGGTAACACGCTTGTCTGGCATGCGTGAGGTGCTGGGTTCGATCCTCAGCACCACATAAAATAAAATAAAGATGTTGTGTCCACTGAAAACTGAAAAATAAATATTAAAAAATTCTCTCTCCCCCCATCTTTCTCCTCTCTCTCTTTAAACAAATGAAAATAAAAAATTAAATTAAATTAAAAATCATTTCACTATGATTTCAAGACAAGATGTTAATATTATATATTAGATATTATATTAGGTATGAGAGTAAATTGTTTTCTTTTAGTTTTACAAGAAATGAAAACAATTTTGTACGACCCTAAAGAATTATAAGGCCTTAGGCACTTTGCCCAGTGGGTGGGCATGTCCAACTACAACTAAAAAATAAATTTTAATTTTTTAAAAAAGCACAATTCCTTTCAACAAAAGATTTTGAAATAGAGTTAGTGATTGTGAAAGTTAGCCAGCTTTGTGTACTACCTCTATGCAATTGACAATTATCAATTCCTAAAATATCTATAATTCCAGCTACTCATTAGGTTGAGACAAGAGAATCACAAGTTCCCGTCTAGCGTCAGTAATTTAATGAGGCCACAAGCAACTTAGTGAGAGTCCCTTAAAAGATAAAAACAGCAGAGGATGTAACTCAGTGTTAAGGTGCCCCAGGTTCATACCCAGGTACCAAGAAAAAAACTCAGTTTAATGTCATTTTTTCTTTTCCTTTCTATTATTTTATTTTGCCAGCATTATTTTTATCATGTGCTATTCTATGTGTTTCTTTTCATGGTTTTCAATACTGAAAGCATAATTTGTATAAAGACTTCTAGATAGTTCTAATTTTGTTTTATGCCAATTTAACCAAAAGTAAGTACATTATGACAATGCTAATTATTTGGCTAGGCAGTGTGTGTTTGAATGTGTGTGTGTGTGTGTGTGTGTGTGTGTGTGTGTGTAAAACAATGAAAACTTTCTCAAAGATGTCCTTTTGTACAACTACTTTTGTAACATATAAAATTTCCCAATGTCTGGAAATGTTGGGAAGTGGCATATGTGGCCATGTCTCATCGTGTTTTTTTTTTTTTTTTTCTTCCCCTTGGTGGTGCTGGTGACTGAATCAAGGGCTTCACATATGGTCAACAAGGCTTCTTTCCCTCAGCTCCATCTCTAATTTTTTTTTTTTTTTTTTTTTTTTTTAGATAGGGACTTCCTTATTTACTGTGGCTGGCCTTGAACTTGTTTTCCTCCTCCCTCAAACTCTAAGTCCTTGGGACTATAGGACTGGGAGCCTCCTGCCTTTATTTATTGTGGAGCCTAATACACTCATTGTCCCCAAGTTTCAAAAAATCAACAAGGAGAGGGAGAGGAAGAAAAGCTGATTTAGACTTTAAGTCTTTAGAAGTTATGGTGATCACATGGAATGTTCGCTCTATATCTAGCCACAAAAACACTCCAACTCCTCTTTGACCTCTACTCCCATTCCCTGTCATGGACAATTAACACTCAATTAAGCTGATGAGAAAAAAGACAAACAGGTCTGATCCCACTGTTCAGGAAGACCTAGCACCTAAGCCCCTCTAAATCCAAATCCCTTTATCTAAAACCTACTGGATTTCAGGAAACAGGAAAATTTAAAAATCCATGTCCATGTAGTGAAGGCATTTACATCCCTTGAAGCTCAGCCTAGTGTATAGTAATTTATCTTTTTATTTTTTGAGACAGGATATTGCTTGCTCTGTTGCTCAAGGTGGCTTCAAGCAGTGCTCCTGTCTGAGCCTCCTGTATAGCTTGGACTACTGGTACTCATCATGGCACCCTGCTGATGATAGCTGGCTAAAGCAACCTGAGCAAACTGATGTTTGCCATGTGACTCCACTGTCATGATGGGCAAAAGGTGCAACTTATGCAGTCCAGGGGGAGAAATAAATAATGTTCATGTGCTTCTGCCATTTTCAATGCTTTATTCACTCAAATCATTCAATACAATTTTACTCTATAGGTTCTTTTTAATCAAGGAACTGAAAATCCTTAATGTTAGCACTTCAATAAACATTAATCAACTCACAGCAAACAACTCTAGATTAATTCTAAGCACTAAAATCACACTTAATCATGACACTCTCATGATAGAAATTTCCTCTGCATGCTAAGCTTAAGTTTTAGATCAAAAGTCTCAAGCCTTGGGCTCTCAGTCCAGCAGATGAACATTTACTTTGACCAAGGTCATTAGGTCAGAAACTAAGGCAGGCTTCTCCTGGGGTGGAGCTGATGGCTGGCTGAGGAGGTGGTCATAGGGAAAAGTCCTTTTTTCACTAGAGTGAAGAGGCTGCTGTAGAATTTGAGAGAGATGAGAACAAGGCAGAGGATCAGGCAGATGAGAAGAGTTGGGATGTCATTCTAGGTCCTCATCAGGCTCTCAGGCTTGTGTGCATCAGTGTCAGCTGGCTGAATGTCGGTTCATTTGCTCCATCATTTATACTAAATTTGGGGGCTTGTGAACACCCTTTCAATTCCTATCAGCTGCAACCAGATTTCTCAGTGACATCATTTGCTCTGGGGTTAAAGCATCTGGTCTATTTTTCTCTACTCTGATTTTTTTTGCTTCTTGCTCTCATCAGAGTGAGTGTAACATAGGAGAGACTCAACTCTGAACTTGACAGGGTAGGGAGAAGTGACTAGTTTGTGTCTGAGGGCCATACTAGAGGGCTCTGTAGGTAGACATGCCTGGTGATAGTGCAGTTTTCAAGCTGGAGTTTTAAAATGGAGTTGCTTAGGCTAAGGCCTTAGGCCATCCTTACACCCACCACTAGACAGAGCCTACCAGGGCAGGATTCTGTAACTGCCTGGACATGCCAAGCTGATGTCTTGGACTCCTTGGTTGTCAACTCAGAAGGCCCAAGACTAGAGATTTCATTTGGTCTTCTTTCCTAAGTAATGTAACTGGAGACCATTTAAAGGACACTTATTGATCCTGGTTCACTCCAGAGTTCAAGAAAGTCACATTCAGTTTTGAAGAAACACCAGCAAGTGGCCACTCAACTACACACTCTGTTAAAACCCTACCCTCATATCTTCAGAGATGCCCTTGGGTTCAGCCCACAGCTGTGACCTGGGTAATTGTCTCCTTCTTGCCCCAGACCCACCTATACAACTCCCCATCCTGACTCACTCCCTCAAAATCAATAGACAATGAGTGAATAAAGGAATGGGTTTAATCATCATGAAAAATTCAATCAGATTAGAAACTATTAGAATTCTCAGTCCATCTAAAAAAAGAGTTCCTTATCAAATTAATTACACAAAGATTTTTTTTTCTTATTGAATAACCTTTAATTCATTCAGGAGAGAAAGAACAAAATAAGAATGATCAGCACAGTCAAAGCTCCTAGGCATACAGGGCACAGTCCCAGTGCATGAGTCCACAAGGACAGAATGAGGGTCCCCAATGGAGTCCTTCAGGCTCCTTCCAGGGCATTGGCTGATGGGCATTGTACTGCAAGGCGTCCTCCAGGCTGGGATTCCTTTCTATTCTGGGTTCCTCTGGGATATAAGCCTCGGTTTTCAGCAGCTTCCAGGGATGAGCTGGGCTCCAAGAGGCAGCCTGAGTGTGTGTCTGTCCAATAGCCCAGGCACTGGCACTTCCTGGGAGGTTCAGGGCCCATTGAGCCACATTGATGGTAGGGCTTGCCTCTTCTTGAGGTAATTGGAGCTCCTGAGTGGATTCAGCCATTGGCTCCTAGATGCTCAGGTCTAGATCTTGTTTTTGGCCCCTCTCAACTCTCTGCTCCTATGTAACAACATATTCCATTAGTACACTACTCTCAGATCCCCAAAGACAGCTCCCTGTTCTGTGTAGGCCCAGTGAGATAGTTAGCTTACCAAAAAATTCACGTCTCCACACCTCTGGAGGTACTGGCAGGAGTGGCGGCTCAGAGCAGGAAAATTTTCCATTGCCCAGGCCCATACCTGCTCTGGGTTCAGGCCTGGTGGCATGTTGGTCTCTGGACATGCCCTCCTGGGAGTCAGGGATCCTGAGATTAACAGAGGGACCCCCATAGTTTCAGCTTCCCTACCAGGCCAAGGTGTGTTCCTGGACTAGGAAAAGGAGCAAATGATTCAGTCTGGTATGGACTGCACCTTTTTATAGTGGTCTGTCTTGTAGCTGACCTCAGAAGACATATCTAATCACTTTCCTGGGACATTCATTTGCATCACAAATTGATTGAAGAACTTGATAGGATTAAGGTGCAAATGGACTAATCCTGAAGGCATTGTTGAAATTGCTTGGTTTTGATTGAATTAGATAGTGAAAAGGTGGGTGGGTGTGGGTGGCAAGGCAGGCAGTTTCAAATCAGTGTCAAAATTCTCTCCCTATTTCAGATAAACATAGACAAATTAGCTAGGCATAGGGATGCACCACTGTAATCCCAGTGTCTTGGGACACTGAGGGAGGAGGACCTTGAGTTCAAAGTCAGCCTCAGTAAGGGTGAAGTGCTAAGGAACTCAGTGAGACCCTGTCTCTAATAAAATACCAAAAAAAAAAAAGAAAAGAAAAAAGAAAGAAAGAATAGGGCTGGTGATGTGGACCCATTCCTGGTATCCAAAACAAAAACAAACCAACCACATAAAGTAATGACTGTGTCCAATCCTGCGTCCCATTTTATTTTTTCCACTCATGCTGGTGATTGAATGTTAGGCTTTAAACCACTGAGCTTCTTCTTAGCCCTTTTTATTTTCTGTTTTGAGACAAGATCTGGCCATGTTGCCTAGTATGGCCTCAAACATGTGTTTTTCTTCCCTAAGTCTTTTCATTTGTTGGGATTTCCTGAATGGGTTATTGAACCCAGCTAATTCTCCCCATATGTGCAGGGATTGCCTGGTTTTAGAGACCAGACTCAGTGGTGCTGGATCATAGTCTTAAGACCATAAGCTAATTCATCCTGGAACTGGATGGAGAAGCTAAGTTTTAAAGCATCCATGGCTAAGTAGGGAAATGAGTAAGGGGAGCAGGTTGTTTTGAGAAAAGGAGAGTCCTATGGCTATTTTGAATTGTAATTTTTCTTTTTTAAAAAAATTATAGATGGACACATTTTCTTTATTTCTATGTAGTGGTGAGGATCAAACCCAGTGCCTCACACATGCTAGTGAATGCTCTACCACTGAGACCCAACCCCAGCCCCTAGAATTGTAAATTTTCTATTCTATGCCTAGATTTTCTGCATTAAAATGCATCTAAATTTCCTATGATTTTCCTGTCTAAAGGACAAATCAATAGAGTTAATCTCACATTATCCATAGTTTGCACCCCACCCCCAGAATCCTAATCTTTTCTAATGTAAATAGGAGTATTTTATCCTAAGTTGTTCCTCTTTATCTACTTTCCTTTTTTTATAGCAATTCATCCCTTTTCTATTTTATTTAAATGTATATTTAGCCAGCTCTGCTGCAGCATGGATGTAATCTGAGTGACTCTGGAGCCTGCAGCAGGATTTAAAATTCAAGGCCAGTCTCAGCAATTTAGAGACATCTTCCTTTTTCTTTTTCTTTTTGTTGTTTTTTTGTTTTTTTGTTTGTGTTTCTTTTTTGTGCATGTGTTTGTTTTCATGCGTGTGTATGCATTTTCTTCTTCTGGTTTAGGAAACAATTCTTTTTCAGTAAGGATCATCTCAATGGGGCAGGGTTAATCTGGCCATGAGCTCTATAAATGTGGCAGTATATCTAGGTTCTTTACTCATTGGATACATTAAATGACCAAAAAACTCATATCTAAATCCTCAAGTTTAGCATTACTCTTCCACATTTAAAGATGTCTGCCAAAATTGAGTACTTTTTTTGGTCTATGGACCCTATGTCAGCTCTACTATTTAGAGACACCAATCAACTCTACCATTTTAACAGTGGAAAGGCACACATTTTTTGTTTACTTTTGAGTTTTTGGTTACTGATGATTGAACCCAGGGGTACTTAATTCTTAGTTAATCCTCTGGTCTTTTTAAATTTTCTGTTTTAAGACAGGGTCTCAGTAAGTAGCATAAACCCTCACAAGGTTGCTGAGGGTGGCCTTGAACTCTGGAATCTCCTGTTTCAGTCTCTATTGCTCCTGGAAATACAGAATGAACCACTATGCCAACCCACATTGTATATTTAAAGTGACATCTTTCAGACACTTGGTGGCCCTTTGGATATGCCTACCCTTGATGACTTGGCAGTTACCTTGTGTTTTAATAGTGAACACAAAGATTTAAACCTCATTATTTTTAAGATTTTGTAGGATTTTATGTATCAAGACAATATTGAACCATTTTTTCAGATCACCTTGGACAAGTTATAGGAAGAGGAATGATTCATTCTATAGGTGATTATATTTTCATTTGATATAAAAAGTTTCAGGAGACATATCTAATTTTATTAAGAATGAATTTTTAACATTTTGTTTTTATTTATTTATTTATTTATTTATTGTGGTAGCATTGGTAAGTGTACCCAGGGCCTCTTGCATGCCAGGCAAGAACTCTACTACTTATCTGCAATCAAAGCCCTTCTTTGTGAGTTACTAAGATCTTTTTATGTACATTTTACCTGCAGCTTTGAACTCTGACACAGTAGCCTCTGATGTGCTTTAGCATATTCTACCTCTCCATTTTCCTGCAGTGGACATTTGTATTTCTGCTGTCCCCTATCACCACACATAATTGTCCCTATGCACCTGTGGGAGAATTTACCTAAGGCATATGCCCATAAACATAACTCTTTCCTCAAAAGAGTATTACCTGAACTTTTCTGAGCATTACCAGATTGTGTTTTAGGGTGAACACAGCATTTACTTTCTAACAGTAGTCTTGTGCAGTACTGCATGCACACATTTCCCACAAACACTTGAAGTGACCCAGTATTCTGACATTTGCTGGGGTCTTTGTGGCTCTGAAGAGGTTTGCTTTAGGCTTGATGCCTCCTGATCCAGTTTTTTCTAATTTCTTAAAGTCTCTTTTTGTGTGTCTGTTGCTCTGTGTTTTTGAAACATTCTTTGATGTTCAGTCTTAAATCTATCTTTGCTTTTTGATCAGATTATGAGTTATTCTCATCCCTCCTGCTTAAACTAAGTGTGTTCAGTTTCTGTTCCTAAAGGCAAAAGGAACACAACTGTGCATTAACATTCCTCTTGCTGCCTTTTAGCCTGTTACAATCCCTTTTATTTTTAACAACCACAAAAGAATGGACTTAGGTTTCATTCATAAAATATACATTTTCTCCATAAAAAAGTATTAAAATATTCTGTTTTCAAGATGTTCTTATCAAGTTAGTTTAACATTTTTATTTCAGCAAAAATAATGCCTTTCAAAATTTTATGGATTTTTACAGTTTTCCTTTCATATAAGCTTTTCAATCAAGAAATAAAATGTCTAAACAGACATTTTTATATTTTCTATATATATATTAACTGCATTAACACAGAGATCCAGAAACCAGAAGCAGAAGTTTTGCCCTCTAAAACCTCCTCTCCATGGTGGGTATTAAACCATATCTGAGTGACATTAATCTGAATGGGGCTAGGGTCTGGGAGAGGCTGTGCTGAGCAGGGGCAGCTGTGTGAAGGCATTAGAAACTGGAGACTTCCAGGCTCTTCCTTAAGTAGATGCAGAACAAAAGTACTATCCAAGGAGACACACTTCCCACTTAAGGAACTCCTGCCACACATTCTTTTCTATACTTGGATAGATTTGTTTGAGGCCAACAGCTGGGCTCTTTTGCATTGTTCCCCCTGGATACCTTCCATACCTCTTCCCACCAAAGCAAGAGGAGCCCTTCTCTAAGACTCTGATATCAAGTCCATAGGACAGCTCAGAATCAGAGCTTTGTCCCCAACCCCATGCAGAACTCCTCCATCTCTGTTCTCTCTATTCTCTCTTCATTCTGTCTACGGTTGAACAAGAGAATCAAATATTTATGAGGGTCTATAAAAATAATATCTCTTGCCTTTTAGTAAGTAAACAAAGAGACATGTGGAAGAGAGAAATCTTACATTTGTCTGAAAGGGAGAATAAATAGAATCCCTCAGATTGAATACTCAGTACTTGTAGGACTCAGTGATCATGGCCCAGGGTTAAGACCAGCATGTTTCTGGGGAGCCTCTTTCCAGGACTACATGGATGTGACCAAGAGAAGCTGCCAGGACAGGTGACTTCATGGTTGCTTTGCAGCATGGCACTCTCCTGAGGCTGAATTTGAGTTCTTCTGTGCCATGAGCATCGGGTTCCAGGCAGGCAGGTAGGAGGAACTAAGCCTGTTTCTTAGTATCTGTGATGTAGGCAACTGACCATGACAAGGACAAGCCCAATATAGCAGCCCCCCATGGCCTAGAGAGCAGTTCCCAGTAGAAATGTAGGGGAGTAGCCATGGCCTAGAATCTTCTGAGCTCAGTATCAAAAGCAACTGGGATCTCAGTGTCACCTCTGCAGAATTCAGATCCTGCTTCACACAGGAGTAATGGCCCATGATTTTGGCTTCTAGATCAGGAGAAACAGTGTTAGGGTTCAGAGAAGTGGCAAAAGAGTGGCTGTTAAGCATTCAGATGCTTATATATGGCTCTCTTGCAGAATCTTTTTTTAAAAAAAATTTTTTTGTGTTGTTGGACACAATACATATTTTTTATTAATTTATTTTTACATGGTGCTGAGGATCAAACCCAGGGCCTCACATGTGCTAGGGGAGCACTCTACCGCTGAGCCACAACCCTAGACCTTCTTGCCCAATCCTAATGTAGAGTTCATTATGTTGGGTGATGATGGTACTCTTGGAGGCAAATTGCTTCAGAAGGCTGGGTCTGATGAACTTCAGTGGAAAAGCAATCATCTTCACTTGACTTTTTTTTTTCTGTATATCTAAGAAGAACAAATCAAAAAAGCAAAACAAAAAGAAAGGAAAGCAATCATCTTGAATGAAATTATAATAAATCAAATGGCATCAGTTATTAATTAGATTTAAGGTTAAAATATTTTACAAAGGGTTACTTATTGTGAAATGCCAGTCTCTCTGTTTCCTTTACATACGTGATATCCTATGTCACATAGCATTTCTTCAGGGCATGTACCTTCTTCTTCTACAAAGGCTTAATTCACTATTCCAAATCGAACCACAGGCTATGCTCTAGCTGAGAATGAAATTTAGGACCTCTTGAGGAGGACTGTTTGAGAGAAGATGAAGATCAATTCTTCAGTCTTCCCTGGAATTATCAACTGCCTGTTTTGTTTCTGTTCAGATGAATTTCTACAGTAAAAGGACTAAGGGGAAGAGAGAGGTGATGGGAGGAAAGGAAAGGAAGGGAGGGCAAGCTATAGACTTAAATATCAAGTAACTAGATATGGTTCAGATTCAAATTCTTGTCTCAACTTATAATAGATTTAAGTGACATTTAAGTTTTCTAAGCCACAGGTGGTGATGATTGATTAACCTGTGAGTGAGAACAAAATTGTTAATTTCAAAAAATAGATTTCAAAAAATCATATAGGTCATTCAGGCACAGTTGTCTCATACACCTGTAATCCTAGCTACTAGAGTAGCTGAGGCAGAAAGAGTAAAATTTGAGGCTTGGCTGAGTAACTGAAGGAGCTCCTGTCTCAGAATGATAAAAAAGGCTGGGGATGTATCTCTGTTCTAAAGTGATCCAGCTTCAATTCTCAGTACTGAAGAAGGTAAAAGGAAATGTAAAGAAAGTGACAGTTCCTGAGACATAATACAACTAACAACCCTTTTAAAGTTATATTTATTCTTATGTGTTGGTACTATTATGCTAAAAACATAAGCTCTTAAACATCTCCCTAATGTAAGGGGATTTTTCACATTCTTGTACCAATCCACTTGATATTTATTTTCTTTTTGAGATAGTCTTACTAAATTTCCCAGGTTATCCTAGAACTTGAAATACTTCCACCTCAATCTTTTGAGTAGATGGAATTACATGCATGACTCACTGTCACTTGTCTATCAGATTCACTTTGAAATTGTCAGAAGTACATATATTTAGCAACTTACAGGACCACAGTCTACTGTGTTTAATGATCCTTTTACTTTCAATGTCATAAACTCTGCATTAGTACTAACTTAAGCATATACAGAGTGTTTACCTTTTGCTACATGTTATGAAAATAGCAATAAGTATGGCATGTTCCCTCTCAAATGTGGAATCTTAAAAAATTTTACTTTAATGTAGAATAGGGATTGTTAGGTCTTGGGAAGGTGTGAAGAGAAGGTGGAAGAAGAGTGAATGGATGTGATCAATACACTCCATATGTATAGGTGGAAAGATGACCAAAATTCCTCCTCAAAATGTACAGTTTAATATGTGCCCATAAATAAATCAATTTTAAAAGCACTACATAGGCAAAGATGAAAAAATCCATATTTTTTCTCTCCTGTAGGAGCAGGCACAGAATTCTGCAACTCTAGAGCTCCACCTGGAAAGAGAACAGGGTTGGGGGGGGGGAAATTCCCCAGCTTGGAAAGCCTTGAGGAGACCAGAACCTAATCTAGTTTACTAGGGCTGCTGAGCAGAATTCTTAAAGGCACAGAAATGACTTCCACATAGATAGGATTGGAGACGTCTGTCTAAGCACCTGTCTGGTCTTGGCAGCCCCACGCTTCTGCAGATGAAGTCCTTGTCCCAGTAGATTAGTAGATGGAAAAGAACAGAAAGAAAGAAGAACCTGTTGGAGCCATATGTGTCCCCAGAGGCATTTCCACAGCATGCTCCTTCTTCCTTGGTCTCTGAAACTCATTTCTGTTTCTGATCCACTGTCCCGTGCTGTCATCTCTGCACAGGAGCCTGCAGATTCACAACTTCCTCAATTGGGTTGGAAAGGCACAGGGTGGAGTGGTGCCCAGATCTTGAACCTGGAATATGCCTTGGCACAGGAACACTTTCCTTTCGGTGTCTTTCCTTTTCTAGACATTTAAGAAGTTTTGTGAATTAAATCAACCTTATTTGATCTATAATAACATAATGATATTTGTCTTAATTGGCTTTATGGATTGTGAGGGAATATTTCTTGATGACATTTTATCGTCACTTCAAGTAAAGAAAAAAATAAGTAGTCATTTCATGAGTTTATTCAGTTAGTTGTTAAATAGGAGAGCAAAACACTCAGTGAATGGGAAACATAAGACCTTTCTTTGTCCATTGGCCTTTAGGTTAAGCCTTGACTTTTACCTTCCCATTCTGAACTTATCTGTTACCAGCACTAGCTTCTGCCTTGGGCCCTGGCTTCAGTCCTATCCCTATCTTTCCAGAATTCCTTAAGTGAGTTCATGCCACACCTGTCATTGAAAGTACATAATTTGTTGTGGAAAATTGAGATTTCCAATTTACCTTGTTTTATTTAGAGTGAGAAAACTAGAGGGCCATTATGAAAGGCAGAGGGTGGAACATGACAAAGAGCCCCTCTCAAGAATGAAGGAACTTACTTCCATGCAAGGATACAAGGTGGCTGCATCCCTGCTCTATGTATGCATGGTCCAGTCCCCTGCCATTTGCCACAGTGGAGCTCTGGACTGTTCTGATGCTGAATTCCCTTAACTGTCCACACCCCACCAAATAGAGAACAAGGACTTTGGGTTACTTCCCCCTTTCAGCAGAAAGTAGCTTGGAGATGTCATTGCCCACTTTCCATAGAAATGGAGGCTAGAAATTGACAGTGGGAAAATGTAACAGGTGTTCATTTGATGCTTTGACTATATCCCTTGGGGCTTTGAAATTTACATGTTATTTTTTCTTTTTCCCAACCTTCTTCTCCCTGATTTTCTCCCTAATCTTTTCCCATACCTTCTTTTCCCTGATCTTCTCCTTGCTGATCTCTCCTCCCTAATCTCATTTTCTCTGAATCACCTCTTTAAAAGATCCTTGTTCCTGCTGATGGGCAGGATTACAGCCTTTGGGACAGGAGTCCCCTGTGTTTCTCCTTTGCTAGCACAGCAATAAATCTTTTTTTCCTTTTTTCTCAAAAAAAAAAAGGGGGGGAGGGGAGACAATTTTGATCCTCAATTGAATCATTTGGATAAATGGACTCTACTTATTTCCTGCCATTAGATGTGAAAAGACAAAGACTTTTGATCTCCCATTGCTAATTACTGTTCTAGATTTATGAAAATGTGTTATAGAAAATAGAGAAAAAAATATCTAAAGCCATAGATAAAGTAGGAGATAGTGATAAATCATAAAGGGTATCTTTTAATCACTAAAGGCCACTGAAATTAAAATGATGTTACTGAGAGGTTAAGTTTTCACTGCCTAAAATAATACTTTATTTCCTAAGTATATCCAAGCATTTGAAAGGGCAGATGTTGGAGCACCAGGGTACTGACAACAAGCGTTTCTGACTGATCCAAAGCAGAAATCAAGAGTGCAGAGTTTCCTTCATACTTCCCTGCCTAATGGCACAAGAAATCACAGCTCTTCGTACCTCACCAAGCCAAGATCTTCTCGTCCCTTTTCTATAATGGTGGTTGGTGCACTGCAGCTGCCAACATCAGGGTCTGGTTTGTGAAAAGAAAATAGAAAAAGCTTTGCCCTGTAGGCCCTGGTCGTGTTGGCTGTGGTTTTTAGTCTTCCAGTACTCTGTGCTGTGGTCCCTGTCTGTGGGCTTCACCCGAGGGCTGGTTAGAACTGCACTCTCAGGTTCCACCTACTGATTCAGAATCTTTTTTTAAAGGATGGTCTGGTGATTCCTTTTCACATTAGAGTTTGAGGAGCAGTCTGAAAATGGGGTCCTGGAAGTTTGGAAACTATTTTCCCAGGGTGCGAGGTGAGGGGAACCTCGCTCAGTACCTCTGAGGCACAGGGCATCCTCGCTGCTCTGCCCAGAAGGATTCTAGGAGCCAGAGTGCAGCTCCCTGCTCAGTAGCTGCCCAACTGCCCTGAAGACTGGGGCCAATTGAAGCCAGTGTCATCTCCTGGAGACACAGTAATCTCAGGAGACTGTGTGAAGTACAAAGAGGCGACCATGTTTGCAGTTTCTGAGGCTGCTGAAGACCAAGACCACATCTAAGATCCAGGAAAGCTGTGTTCCTCCTGTCCCAGCCCAGTGGCAGTCAGGGAAATCTGTGGTCCCAGATCAACCACCACAACTATGTGGCTTGGGCAGAGCCCTTAGGACCACCTCCTGCCACTGTGCTGCCCAGTGCCTGCCTGCGACCTGAGGGCGGGCTTCCTCCAGCCTCTAGGGTGCAGCCAACTGGAGGCAGATAGATCCTTGTGTGAAAATAAAAAAAATTTAATATGAATGAATGTCAGGTTGTTGTTTGTTTGTTTATTTTTTTGTGATATTTGTCTTAATGGGGAATGTGGTGCTCTACCACTGAGCTACACATCTTGCCCCCTCTCCCTTTTAATATTGAGGAAAGACCTATGTTTTCCAGGCTGACATAGAACTGGCTATCCTCCTGCTTCACTCCTTCCAGCAGCTGGGATTAAAGGCCTGTGTGCCTCTGTGCATATCTATATGAATTTCTTTTACATAATTCACATCTGTTATTTTCACTTCAGACCAAGGAATTTCTCTAACTCACATCTTTATTTATATCTTAAATTTTATGGCACAAACAAACCAAAGCCAAAGTGCTCAGCATGGATTGTCTATCATGTGCTTTTCAAATAGCTGAGGGGCAGAGATTAGACACTTGGCTCTCTTATCAGGATTGTCTGTATTCAGCCATTCATAAACACTAACAAATCATTTAACAGCACTGTGATAATTACTAAGAAAAAGTGGAACACTCCACACATAGATTTCTACCCTCAAGCTGCTTACTCTCACCTACCACCATCCCTTAAAATTTTTATTTCCTATAAGGGATAAGCATCCCCTTTCCAGTCCTTTTTTTCTGGTGGTTGCTTTGGCATCAGAGGATGTTATATCCACAGGCTCTTGTTATATATTACCTTACCTGGCTCCCCATTCATTATCTCATTTCTAACATAAAAAATCAAGATATTGGAGGAAGCTGGAAATGAAGTGAGGCCCTGGGGTTAAATTAGATCATTAGGGCTGTGGTCCTAGTTATGGAACTCAGCTGCAGCAGCTTTTTATTCTTTATTAAAGAGCAGAGAGGGGAGTGAGCTGAGATGCAAGAGCAAGTTGGGAGCTGTGATCAGCACCATTCTCCCAGTCCTTGCCATCCTAACAGTGTGTGTGTATTGGAGTGGGGGGAACTTAATTAAGCCTATTGAGGGTGTGTGGGGCTGGGATGGGGAAGGTAGTCAGGGACTGCTGTTGTATTGGCTCCAGGCTTGTCTCCAACCTAGATGGTTTGAGAACATAGGAAGAGAATCTAACCTTGTAGGAGAGTTGTAGGAGCTTCTAGGAAAAGGAACACAGAAGACAATGGTAGAAAAATAGAAAGTTGGGAAACTTGATGGGAGTAAAGAGACTCAGAACTCACTACATTTTCCTGGAGCAGTGTTCTCAGCCCTTCCTAACATCAGAATCATTTGGGGAGCTGAAGAAGAACAACAAACAACCCCAAAGCCCCAGAAAGTTTAAAACTTAAGTCATTGGTTGGGGTGAGAGTTATAATGTTTTGGGTGAATTTTAATTAACTACTGTGAGCACATTTTCTCATTTGATACACTAGGATTACAGATTTCTTCCCATTGAGGGTTAAATGAAAGCATATGCAAGGAAGTTCCCACATTCAGTTATGATTCAGTGAAAAAGTGAATGCTAGCACAACAGCCTGAATCCAACACTTACTACAGGGTTGTGTTATCATATAGATTTACCACTGGCTCATATACCAGCAACTCGAGCTCTGCCTTATGCCTGCATATGCTGGAGAGAAGCACCCTGGTATCTGCTTCTTGCCCCCAATGGTGATGATGCTGTCACCTTGTTTTTCAGGTGATATCTTCTATCTGCTTGTTTCCAATAGGTGAATCCAAAGTCTTCCACAGATTCCATGCGTTCTAGGTGGGTTCAGCTGAAAGACTGCGATTGGTATCTGGGAACCTGGTGGAGTTCACTCCCTCTGGCCTACTTACTGTGACCAGGTGGGAGAGGCTCCTCCTGAACACGTGGCTGGCAGTACAGGTGGTATTGGATAATAAGTGGGCGGCCCTAGTAAAGGAGCAGAAGGCCTCTGGTGAGTGGGGAGACAGACCACAGCGACAGGTGTACCATCCCAGAGAAGATGGAACCCGTCTTTCGCCTTTTGGATACAGGGCCCCAGGAGAAGAAAGGACTGTGGTTAGGGTGGGCGCCTGTGCTGACAGCTCAGGGCCCTGGGTCTTAGGTGTAAGCCTGGGCAGCAGCACAGGCTTTGCCCCTGCACCTGCCTCCTTCCTAAGAGCAGCTCTTTAAGCTGTGTTCTCCAGTTTCCTTTGCCTCGGTTTAACTGTCGACCACTCTGATGCCTGGTGCAACGGGTTTTTCTTTCCACAGGGGCCCAAGGAGACTTCAGTAGCGCCCTTCAGTAGCTAAAGGAAAAGAGAAAGGACACTTTTAGGTGAGCTTAGTGGTTTCCCTCCAAAAGCAGTCCGGGATGTGCGACTTTCTGATGCCACCTAGTGGACAGCTAACGTCAAAGCACCGGGAGGCCAGAGGCTGTGTGAAGCAGGTAAAAAGCCCACCGGGAAGGTAAATTTTGTAAGTGGGGTTATTGTTGCTCAGCCTGATGACAGTTTCCAACTGAAACAAAGTTTTGAGGGACCTTAAAGTAGTTGTCTTCTTCCTCTCCATCATTTCCTTTATCCCCCCAATGCAAGCGTGAAGGGTTCTGACCACGGATGGGAAGTGAACATTCAGGTAGTTCAACAGTTAGAGAATGCAGTAGGAGGAAAGTTTCCTATAAAACTAATCAGTCTAAAAGTTAGTTAGTTCTCTTATCAGGATTCTCAGAAAGCCCCTAGCCATGTGTTCTTGTAACTTGCATACTTAATATTTTTCAGTCTTTCTTAAATAGACTTCTCTAACCTCCCCCAATTATATGAGCATCTTCCTCCACAAAATCTGGATATATCCCTATCTGGACTGGTATCACAAGTGGACATGGGAATTTCAAAGGATATGGCTGTCAAAGAGGTGCTAGGGAGAGAGGAAATAGAAATAAGGAACTAGAAAGACCTGATGGGGAAGGAGGAGGACTGTGTTGGCTTCAGGCTAAAACTCAGAGCTTAGTAAGACCTGAGAAATTTCCCTGGGCCTCGGGCTGTCCTTTCTCTCTCTTCCTGCTTCTGGATTTGGCCACTTGATCTCCTTGTGCCTACCCAGGGCCACTACAATGGCGCTCTCATGGGTAATGTTAAGTTGCAAGAAATTTGGCTGGTGGCCCAGAGTAAGAAATCTGGTGTCTAGGTTATTGTTTTCATTTCTTATTTATTTATTTATTTATTTTTGATACTAGGGATTGAACTCAGGGGCATTCTACCATTGAGCCACATCCTAGTGATATTTTGCAATTTATTTAGACACAAGGTTCTCACTGAATTGCTTAGCACCTCATTTTTTGAGGCTGGCTTTGAGCTCATGGCCTCCTGCCTCAGCCTCCTGAGCTGCTGGGATTATAGGCATGCACCACTGTGCCTGGCTCATTTCCTCTTTTTTGACTTAAAATGTTTGTTATAAACATTTAGTGACCTTTAATAAATTAAGCTCAACAAAGTCAAAATCTTTTTTCTTAAATCTGCAAACTTTAGAACTTTAAAAATATATGTATGTTTTATTACGTATCCTATATTTGTCTTTTGTTACTATGTTTTCTCCAAGAGTAATGCCAGTTTAAAATTATCTCTTGTATTTGATCAACAGATGTAGACAGTTCAATAAGATTAAATGCATCATTTCTGTTGACATCTTCTTTATACTATCTAATTTCCAAAATTTCTTTAAGAAATTTTATCTGGCTGGGCATGATGGTGCATGCCTGTAATCCCAGCAGCTCAGGAGGCTGAGGCATGAAGATAGAGAGTTCAAAGCTAGCCTCAGCAACTTAGCAAGGCCCTATTCAACTTAGTGAGACCCTGTCTCTAAATAAAATACAAAAAAAGGCTGGGGATGTGGCTCAGCGGTTGAGTGTCCCTGAATTCACTCCCCAGTATAAAAAAAGAAAGAAAGAAAGAAAGAAAAAAAGAAAGAAAGAAAGAAAGAAGAAATTCTGTGTGATTGCAATGTCATAGACATTCTGTGTTTTCTTGTAGTGAAATTTAAATTTTCATATTTAGGTCCTTATTTATGGCTTATATTACTTTTGGGTATGAGGTAGAGATGTTCACAATTTCATCTCTATATGAAAATTACATATCCCAATATTATTTCACTTACTGATATGAAATGTCTCCATTTTACACAAAACTAATATTTATATTTGTATCTGCTTAAGCCCATATAATATTCCTAATTAATTATCTTTCCAAAAAGGATAGAAATACTAATTAAAGCGGATGGATTCCAGGTGGCCATATTTGCCACTCACTCTCTTGGAGTGGGCACATCATAGGTCAGGTGTCATTTCTGATGTCATAGTTTGTCTCCACACCTGCCTCCCTGATCTGACTAAAGGGTAGTGATATCCTTCACCTCCAGATTGCCAGCATCTAGCAACATGCCTGGACCTTCAGCACTGTGCACAGTTTGTTGAAGAGCATAGTAGTTGGCATGGTGACAATGGAGATGAATCCTAAGCTGATGTCTACTGATCACCAATGGAGCTGGACACTGATTACAACTGTGCTCTCCTCCATTGCTTCTCCACTTTGTGATTTTTTAAGTCTGAATCTAAGACGTTCCTTGAGTTAGCTCCAAGTGTAGAGCCAGACCCAGCTTAGAAGTCCTGAGGTCTTGACTGTAGCTTTAAGATCTTAGTTCCTGTTTCAGCCCTTCTTTGATGAATTGGCTCAGTATCATTTTCTCAATATCAGTGTCCTGTTTTTTGTAAACAAAATTGGATTTGACCATTTTCTCTGCATTGACTGCTGTGAGGATTTGTGGGTAACTCTATAACTAATATCTTGAGCCAGGGAAACAAGCATATTGGAAGAGCACTTACATGGGTGAGGACCTGAGGTCAACCCCATCACTGCAAGAAAGAAAAAAAAGAGAATGCATTCTCTGATTGGTTTATGGAAGATTGAAAGATTCAGTTTCTGTAAAAATAAAATGGATTCTGGAAGCATGAAAGATTAGGCCAAGTGAAGCCAGAATTAGACAGGCAGTCAGTATAGATAGGTAAATCGAGTTTGGTCAAACCATGGAGACTAATTTTGAGTGAGTCTGGGAAGTTGGACACTGTCCCCTGAGGGACTGAAATGTTAATTCCTTCAGAGCCCTTCCCCCACACTTATCGAGAATCTACCCCTGCTTCATCCTGTGCCAAGGTAACCTGTCCCAGGAATTGCTCCTCTCTACAGGGAGCTATAAGGTTGTTAATGTGTCCTTAGCTACTCCATCCTGCCCTTCCCCCTTCAGCCCATCTGTTTCCCACTTTTGGGCTATCCCACCAAACATTCCTATGCCTAGTGCTGGGCCTAGTCACATAGGCAGGAAGGAGAAAGAAAAGCAGGGAAAGGCAGGAGAATAGGGCTGAGGTTGTGGCTAGCATGTGCAGGGGTCTGGGATTGATCCTCAGCACCACATAAAAATAAAGAAAGAAAGTAAAGGTATTTTGTCCAGCTACAACTCAAAAATATATTAAAAAAGGTGGGAGAACAAAGGAAACCTAGGACATACAAAAATGGCAGAACACTTCACTTCTTTGAATACCAGGACCCCAGCTATGGCCCCCTTCTCCCTTGAGGGAGAAATCTGTGTTACCTCTTTTTAAATAAACCCTTCTTTATATGCTTGCCTTGATGTGAAAGGCAAGTGACTCACCAAAGACAGAGATTAAACCATGAGATTTTATTGGGAGGCTGTCCACAGGGGAAGAAAAGGAGAGGCAGAGAGCAGAAAGAGAAAAGGTGGAGGGCAGAGAGAAAGAGAGCAGAGAACAGAGGAATATGCCGTGTCCGGCCTCAGGAACCGAGTCCAGCTAGGGATGTCCAGGTTAAAAAAAAAAAAAATCACAGGACACCAAGGTTCTTCATCCAGGAGGAGGCATGTGTGCGCTTTATTATCAAAGTTTGTTCCCTTATATATTTTCTATAACTGCAGTGGAAATTTAGCCAAAACAGAGGAGGAATAACACCTGCTACTCTTGGATTACCGTGACCGTCCATTATCAGAAAGCTCTGAGAAGGCCAAGATGTTCCCAAAAAGGCACATATGTCTGAGGCAGATGAACATGAAACCACAAGCCTGCGTCACGACCCTGTGAGCTGGACACTTTGACATGCAGAACAAGGAATTGGGGGCTGGGCCCCAGGGGCCAGGGAAAGCCTGCTACCAGCAGGAATATAGTGAGAAACTCATGTGACTCTGAAGTAGCACCCGCTTTCTCCACTGAAACATCTTAACTGGGCCTCTCCAGAAATCTTCACCCAGACTAACATTAGGACTGTCAGCAAAAGAGTCTCTGCAAAAGAGTTCAATGGAGATAAACTTCCTATATTCATGTTGCCCTGTTTTACTTGGCCACTGGCTGAGAAGATACCAGCACTCCAGGTGCTGGACACTCCCTTACTAGTTTTTCACAAACATATCCAGTATAGTACTTTGAAGAAATGTGCAAACAAGGCCTCTGGCCTTGAGCTGGGCTTCACAGAGATGTCTACATTTTTAAGACAAGTTACAAATGGGCTCCATGGTAACAGCTGGCAGGGGGAGAGAAGAAAGGGGAGAAGAAGCTCTCCCCTTCTCAGGTGTTGTCCTTGAAGAGTTAACTTGCTCAAAACAGTGAAAGGAAAAGCTGCTTTTATGTGAACTTCTGCAGACTGTGAATTTCTGAGACCCTCCCCTTGCATGCTGGGTATAAAACTCTGAAACTCCCTGAACTCGGGGTTCAGGAGATTAGTTGATTACAGCAAAAGCTGTGCCCTCTGAACCTGGCTACAGCCAAATAAAACTTGTTACCTGTTATCTTCAGTGCCTTGCCTCCTTTGTCCCTATACAACTCCATTTTTTAAAAATTTTTTAATTTTTTAAAAATTTGTATTGTTGGTTGTTCAAAACATTACATAGTTCTTGACATATCATATTTCACACATTTGATTCAAGTGTGTTATGAACTCCCATTTTTACCCTGTATACAGATTGCAGAATCAAATCGGTTACACATCCACTGTTTTACATATTGCCATACTAATGTCTGTTGTATTCTGCTGCCTTTCCTACCCTCTACTATCCCCCCTCCCCTCCCTTCCCCTCCCATCTTCTCTCTCTACCCCATCTACTGTAATTCATTTCTCCCCCTTGTTTTTTTCCTTTCCCCTCACTTCCTTTTGTATGTAATTTTGTATAACAATGAGGGTCTCCTTCATTTCCATGCAATTACCCTTCTCTCTCCCTTTCCCTGCCACCTCTCATCCCTGTTTAATGTTAATCTTCTTCTCATGCTCTTCCTCTCTGCTCTGTTCTTAGTTGCTATCCTTATATCAAAGAAGACATTTGGCATTTGTTTTTTAGGGATTGGCTAGCTTCACTTAGCATAATCTGCTCTAATGCCATCCATTTCCCTGTAAATTTCATGATTTTGTCATTTTTTAATGCAGAGTAATACTCCATTGTGTATAAATGCCACATTTTTTTTTATCCATTCATCTATTGAAGGGCATCTAGGTTGGTTCCACAATCTAGCTATTGTGAATTGTGCTGCTATGAACATTGATGTAGCAGTGTCCCTGTAGTATGCTCTTTTTTAGGTCTTTAGGGAATAGACTGAGAAGGAGAATAGCTGGGTCAAATGGTGGTTCCATTCCCAGCTTTCCAAGAAATCTCCATACTGCTTTCCAAATTGGCCGCACCAATTTGCAGTCCCACCAGCAATGTACAAGTGTACCCTTTTCCCCACATCCTCACCAGCACTTGTTGTTGTTTGACTTCATAATGGCTGCCAATCTTACTGAAGTGAGATGGTATCTTAGGGTGGTTTTGATTTGCATTTCTATGACTGCTAGAGATGGTGAGCATTTTTTCTTGTACTTGTTGATTGATTTATGTCCTCCTCTGAGAAGTGTCTGTTCAGGTCCTTGGCCCATTTGTTGATTGGGTTATTTGTTTTCTTATTGTTTAATTTTTTGAGTTCTTTGTATACTCTGGATATTAGGACTGTATCTGAAGTATGAGGAGTAAAAATTTGTTCCCAGGATGTAGGCTCCCTATTTACCTCTCTTATTGTTTCTCTTGCTGAGAAAAAACTTTTTAGTTTGAGTGAATCCCATTTGTTGATTCTTGTTTTTTAACTCTTGTGCTATGGGTGTCCTACTAAGGAATTTGGAGCCGACCCCACAGTATGTAGATTGGAGTCAACTTTTTCTTCTATCAGACGCAGAGTCTCTGTTTTGATATCAAGCTCCTTGATCCATTTTGAGTTAACTTTTGTGCATGGTGAGAGAAAGGGATTTAGATTCATTTTGTTTCATATGGATTTCCAGTTTTCCCAGCACCATTTGTTGAAGATGCTATCTTTCCTCCATTGCATGCTTTTAGCCCCTTTGTCAAAAATAAGATAGTTGTAATTTTGTGGATTTGTCTCTGTGTCCTCTATTCTGTGTCATTGGTCCACCTGCCTGTTTTGGTACCAGTACCATGCTGTTTTTGTTACTATTTGCTCTGTAGTATAGTTTGAAGTCTGGTAATGCTATACCACCTGATTCACTCTTCCTGCTTAGAATTGCTTTTGCTATTTTGGGTCTTTTATTTTTCCATATGAATTTCTTGATTGCTTTATCGATTTCTACAAGAAATGCCTTTGGGATTTTTATTGGCATTGCATTAAACCTATAGAGTGCTTTTGGTAATATTGCCATTTTAATGATGTTAGTTCTGCCTATCCATGAACAGGGTATATCTTTCCATCTTCTAAGGTCTTCTTCTATTTCTCTCTTTAGGGTTCTGTAGTTTTCATTGTGTAGGTCTTCCACCTCTTTTGTTAGGTTGATTCCCAAGTATTTTATTTATTTATTTATTTATTGAGGATAGTGTGAATGGCATGATTGTCCTCATTTCAATTTCAGAGGATTTGTCACAGATATACAGGAATGCCTTTGATTTATTTATGTTGATTTTATATCCTGCCACTTTGCTGAATTCATTTACTAGTTCTAGAAGTTTCTTGGTAGAACCTTTTGGGTCTGCTAGGTATAGAATCATGCCAGTAGCAAATACTGCTAATTTAAGTTCTTCTTTTCCTATCATTATGCCTTTGCTTTCATCTGTCTAATTGCTCTGGCCAGTGTTCTGAGAACTATATTGAATAGAAGTGGTGAGAGAGGGATCCCTGTCTTGTTCCACACATTAGAGGAAATGCCTTCAATTTTTTTTCCATTTAGAATGATGCTAGCCTGAGGCTTAGCATAGATTTCTTTTACAATGTTGTGGTAAGTTCCTGTTATCCCTAGTTTTTCTAGTGTTTTGAACATAAAGGGATGTTGTACTTTGGTGAATGCTTTTTCTGCGTCTATCAAGATGATCATATGGTTCTTATCTTTAAGTATATTGATGTGGTGAATAACATTTATTGATTTCCATATACTGAACCAGCCTTGCACCCCAGGGATGAATCCTACTTGATCATGGTGCACAATCTTTTTGATATGTATTTGTATCCCATTTGCTAGAATTTTATTGAGCATTTTTTGCATCTAATTTCATTAGAGATATTGGTCTATAGTTTTCTTTCTTTGAAGTGTCTTTGTCTGGTTTCAGAATCAGGGTGATGTTGGCCTCGTAGAATAAATTTGGAAGTATTCCCTCTTTTTCTATTTCCTGAAATAACTTAAAAAGTATTGGCATTAGTTCTTCTTTAAAGGTTTTGTAAAACTCTGCTGTATTCCCATCCAGTCCTGGGCTTTTCTTGGTTGTTAGTTATTTGATGGCTTCTTCTATTTCCTCTATTGATATTGAATCTGGTCTGTTTAAGTTGTGTGTATCCTCCTGACTCAATCTGGGCAAATCATATGACTTAAGAAATTTATCGATGTCTTCACTATCTTCTATTTTATTGGAATATAAGTTTTCAAAATAATTTCTAATTATCTTCTGTATTTTTGTAGTGTCTGTTGTGATATTGCCTTTTTCTTTCCGTATGCTAGTAATTTGAGTTCTCTCTCTTCTTCTCTTTGTTAGTATGGCTAAGAGTCTGTCAATCTTATTTATTTTTTCAAAGAACCGACTTTTAATTTTGTCAATTTTTTCAATTGTTTCTTTTGTTTCAATTTCATTGATTTCTGCTCTGATTTTAATTATTTCTTGCCTTCTAATACATTTGCTGTTGTTTTGCTCTTCTTTTTCTACAGTTTTGAGATGGAGTGTGAGATCATTTGTTGGTTTTTTCTTTCTTTGAGGAATGAACTCCAAGCAATGAATTTTCCTCTTAGAACTGCTTTCATTTTGTCCCATAGATTCCAATATGTTGTGTCTGTTTCATTTATCTCTAAGTATTTTTTGATTTCCTCCTGTTTGTCTTCTGCAACCAATTGATCATTCAGTAACATATTGTACATTCTCCAAGTGATGTAGGATTTTTCCTTCCTTCTTTTATTGTTGATTTCCAGTTTCATTCCATTATGATCAGATAAGATGCATGGTATTATCTCCACTCCTTTGTAATTTCTAAGAGTTGCCCTTTGGCATAATATATGGTCTATTTTTGAGAAGAATCCATGTGCTGCTAAGAAAAAAGTATATCCACTTAATGATGGTTGATATATTCTATATAAGTTGGTTAAGTCTAGGTTATTAATTGTGTCATTGTATTCTATAGTTTCTTTATTCACCTTTTGTTTGGAAGATCTGTCCAATGGTGAGAGGTGTGTTGAAGTCACCCATAATTATTGTGTTGTGGCCTATTTGACTCTTGAACTTGAGGAGAGTTTGCTTTATGAACGTAGCAGCACCATTGTTAGGTGCATAATTTGATAATTGTTATGTCTTGTTGGGGAATGGCTCCCTTTAACAGTACATAGTGTCCTTATTTATCCCTTTTGATTGACTTAGGCTTGAAGTTGACTTTATTCCATATGAGAATGGCCACCCCTGCTTGCTTCCGATGACCATGTGAGTGGTATGATTTTTCCCAACCTTTCACCTGTGTGTGTCTTTTCCTATCAAATGAGTCTCCTAAAGGCAGCATATTGTTGGATCTGTTTTTTAAATCCAGGTTGCCAGCCTATGTCACTTTATTGTTGAGTTTAAGCCATTAATGTTTAGCATTACTATTGATATATGTTTTTTACTTCCAATCATGTGTGTTTATTTATTTTTAATTTGGTTTGTTTTTTTCTCTTTGATTAGTTCCCCCCCCCTTTACTGACATATTTCCCACTGTTTTTTTTTTTGTTGTTTTTCATTCCCTCTTTGTGTATTATTTTGCCCAAAATGCTTTGCAGTGCTGTTTTCTAGCTGTGAATTCTTTTACTTTTGTTTATTGTGAATGATATTTCTTTGTCAAACTGAAGCTTAATTTTGCTGGATACAATATTCCTGGTTGGCACCCATTACATTTTAGTGTTTGAAATACGTTGATCCATGATCTTATCGCTTTCAGCGTCTGTGATGAAAAATCACCCATTAACCTAATTGGTTTATCCCTAAATGTAATCTGCCTCCTTTCTCTTGTAGCTTTTAATATTCTCTCCTTGTTCTGTATGTTGACTATCTTCATAATAATGTATCTGGGATTTGGTCTATTGTAGTTTATATGCTCCGTGTCCTGTAGGCTTTTAGGATTTGGACATCCATTTCATTGTTCATGTCTGGAAAGTTTTCTAAAATTATTTCATTCAATAGATTGCTCATTCCTTTGGTTTGGACTTCTATACCTTCCTCTATCCCAAGGACTCTTAAGTTTGTTTTTTTTCACCATACCCCATATCTCTTGGATGTTTTGCTCATTGTTTCTTGCCAGCCTTTCTGAGTTGACTAGGCTCTGTTCGA